>NC_056747.1:950133014-950223014 GCF_019279795.1 Protopterus annectens
ACCCCATTTCAAATCACCTACACCAGTAACCACCAGATATGTGATTGGCTGCCCACCACTGCATGTGTCAGGGGTGAACAGGGTCATAAATGTGTACAAAAGTCCCCCCAATGATATTCACAGTGGCACACTATTCCTGGAATACCTGCACATGGTATGTGTCAGCAGACATGGTGTGTCAGCTATGGACATGTAGGTCAGTGTACCCCTCCACACCACATAATGGCTGCCATGGTATGTACCTCACATGACAGCTACAGATATGGAGAAGGACACAGTGACATGTACAACACTGTGACAATGCACTCAAACACATTGCCAATGCACAGTGACTGACAACACCACAGAGTACACACATACTACCCACATAGAGGTTACCACTCCTGGGTTTACATTTTTAAGTCACACCCATGACAGATGTCCAACAACCATAGTAACACCTCACACCATCCACAACCTAAATGACTGCTGTGTGTCATCCGTGCCACTGCAATAGAGAGCACATGTGGAGGTAAAGGTTCCTACCCACAGATAAGACATACCCTGCAATAAACCACACAGTGTTAAGAAGCAAGACTCCCCATGAGTACATGTCACATATACCCCTGCTGAATGTTAGTCAGATAGGTAATATGCCATATGAGTCACCCTGTGTAACTGTCTGACAGCAGCAGGTACCATCACACCACGTGTCACAATGGTCAGGGTAGCAGAAGAGTATGCTGCTGTAGTCCCAGGGGCAATAGCATATTGTATAGTATTGTATTGTAATGTATTGTATTGTGTTGTATTGTATTGGTATGTTGAGGTGCCTCCTTCGTGGAGTGGAACCACTGCTGCTGTGCACCAGTGTACAGGTACATATCCTGTAATCAGGCTAGTGTTACATAGCACTTCTATATGTGTGGTTAGCTCCTGTCGGAATTCATGTAGCATGCAACCGGGGATACCATCAGGCCCCATTCATGTTGTGTATTCTGCTTTCCTGAGGGCGTCTCTCACCTGGACATCTGTGATGACAGGGAGGTTACAGTCAGCTGGGATAACTATGTCTTATTTTGGGGGAGAGGGACGGGTGAACCCTGCACTGAACCTGTCTGCCACAATGTTGTTAATATCTGTGGTTTCAGTGAATTATTTGTTGTTGTGTACTAACTATGAGCATAGTGGAGGGATTCTGACCAGGCTGCTAACATAACTGAAGAAGGCCTTGTGGTTATCTGTAGTGTCCCTCTTGATTTCCCTCTCAAAGTTGCCCATAGATGTTTGTATGAGGGAAAATAGATCCTTACTTGTGCTGCTCAGACATGCCTTCCCTTTATGGAATTATGCTCTGTCTTGCAGTAGCTTCCATCTTTTGTAATACAATCTGTCTATGGCTGGAGTCCACCAGACAGAATGCTGTCCCTTTGTGGAGAGTGTCTTGGCCATATATGGGACTGCATGATCCATGCATTCTCGGAGATGTCCGTAGAAAGCATTTGTGAAGGGGTCAGCATTGTGGGTTGTGTCTTCCACTGGTCCAGTGGGCTGAAAGGATACCATGTCACTGTTACAAAGTGTAAAGTTTGCATTTTCAATGTTATTCACTATAGTCGTTTGTGCTGGTGGTGGAGATGGGATATGTATATCCATGGCAATTAGTTTGTGGTCAGCTCACAGTAGTTGATGATGTAGCCCATACAGTACCTAGATACAAATCCCCAGAGTGAGGAGGTGCTCTGGACCTTAATCAGTGTTCTGACTGCTGGGGTTTGGTAGTATGTTGTATGGAGTGTGCCTGGTACTGTTGCACAGTTGCTGGCTGAGCACTGATACCTGGCCATTTACATGTGTATCCACCAATAGACAGACAGATGCTATATATGTGAGATATGTCATATCATAACAGTCGAGTAGCATGTGTAGTATGTGTGCCAAATTCTGCTCTCATATATTGCTGATATCAGGTTATTTCCTTTTTCAGGAACATGGCTCACCCGCGAAATCCAGCTTACTCCACAGCTGAGGATGAGGAGATACACCAGAGCCTGGTGCGGGATTATGCAATACTCTTTTCCCATACCAGCCAGAATCAGCAGGAGAGGGCTGCAGTGTGGCAACTGCAACTGTGTGCAACTGTGTGCATGTGTACATGTGCATGTGTGCATGTGTGCACCTGTGCATCTGTGCACCTGTGCATGTGTGCACCTGTGCATGTGTGCACGTGTGCACGTGTGCATGTGTGCATGTGTGCACCTGTGCATGTGTGTGCATGTGTGCATGTGTGCACCTGTGCATGTGTGCATGTGTGCACCTGTGCATGTGTGCATGTGCACATGTGTCCATGTGTGCACCTGTGCAAGTGTGCATGTGCACATGTGTGCATGTGTGCACATGTGCATGTCTGGACCTGTGCATGTGTGGATGTGTGCATCACTGGTAATATTGTGTAGACATTGCAAACTGTGTTTCCTGTTTCCCTCCCACAGGTTCTGGTGCTGCTCTGGTGTCATGCAGCAGGGAATCTGAAACAGGTGCCATGGGTACTGATAATGATGACATCTGTGTAATGGTACAAGAAGGTTTGCCAGGGTCAATCATTGGTCAGCCGATTGACAGTACACAGCTGTCAACCCCATCAATGCGCACAGTTATCCTGCCAATACACCCTTTGTCACCAATGTCCCTAGGTGATGGACAGCATACAGTGGGCATTGACCAGGGTAATGTGGTATCTGTGGCACATGCCTCCCCACACAGCAGCCATGGGCATGGCCCTGAGATGGTACCACACAGACAGATGTCCAGGGGTTCTCGTGGGAGCATCCATGGGCGTACTGCTCCTGTCAGACATGCCCACAGAGGTCTTACAACCTCAGCTATGTTTCGGGCTGTCATGCAGGCACAGTCACATATGGAACGGTACACCAGACAGGGTCTGAGGGAGCTTACAGCATGTCGCACAGCCATGACTGACAGTATGCGTGACATTGCGGCTGCCATCCGTAATTTCACCAATGTCATAGACAGACGTTGTGGGGACATATTAGACCGGTTCCACAACTACATGTCCATGAGCCAGGGTGATGGTGGACAGTTGAGGCGTCGACGTGGGCGTTTGCCAGCAGCAGCAGCTGGCAGTCGTCGCGGATGACAACAGGGCCGTGGCCACTCCCATAGTGCCAGCAGCAGCCCCAGCAATGCTGTGTCTGTGCTGTCATCAGACCACCCCAGGAGACCACGTGCACATGGCTCTGGCCAGGCCCGACAGGGATCTGTGTCCAGTCAACGAACACCTGCTTCTGATGACAGTACCCAGTCTGGGTTGGTACCGGATACAGTCCGTAGCACCCATGCAAGGCACAGGTACTGTGTCCGTGGCCAGAGACACTGATCTGTATGACCTGGCAGGTACAGTCTGTGGCTGTCCACAAACACCAGTATATGGCAGCCATGAGGTGGAACTGTGTGCATCCATACACACATGCGAATTGACAACACCTAGGGCTACCACATACACGCACACACTGCATCAACATTGCTCCACCTTGTACTGCTGTCCCTCACCAACACACATACATATACATGTCAATTGGTGGTATCGGTGGCTGACACAGGCATACCAAGTTCACACCCTGTGCATATGATGAAACTGTGCCACCTCCTGCAATCTGTAACATCAGTGCAGGTACAGGTTAACATGTTGCTGATGCACAGGGTGACTACATAGATGTGTAGTAATTGTATCATGTTGTTAACAGTACTGTGTGCTGAAATAATTGTGGGTATATCACAGCATGGCTGATGCAGTAAGGGTATGATTGTCATGTACTGTTGTCTACACCCATGGTAAGTACCATAGTGTATCATCTGCACATGTTGGCATACTGGTGGTAAGGATGTCAACAGAAGGCTACATACATAGGTAGCACAGGGGATAAGGTAATGAAAGTATTAATACGCAATGATGGACATGTAAACTGCAAGTGGCATGTTGCGCACACTGGACTCTGCAATGAGGATGTTTGAGGATGTTGATATGTGTGCAGTACTACACGACTGGTACAGGACACACAGGAGCACCCTAGCACTGCAAGCTCACATCTCATACCATGCTAGACAGCCCCAACACACAAAACTAACTCTCACAGGAGGGAGAGTCCCCATACATATCAGGGATACTGTGGTGGCAGGCCAGGTAGCATACATCCTACTAAGTATGGAACCACTGAGTGAAGGCTCAGTGTCTGTTATTCGACATGTGTATTACTGCAGGTATGAGCACATGGGTTTCTATCCAGTTATTGTACATCCTGACGGTACATGGTCTGTACACTTGTGTGCGCTGAGACTGGACCCTAGCCATCTGACCTGTGTACTTCCATGTACATGTGCATAGTGCCTGCATATTTGCAGTGTTACCTACTGGAAGTGGTACAGCTTGTTTGTTGTACAATGGACTACATGCAGCCCTGCTTACTGTAGCTTTGTTTGCATGCATGTTTGCTTGCAATTATCCTGGAATACTGATCACACCTGCAATGCATAGTTACAGAGCTTCTGTGGACTCCTAGTGACATCTGCATAGCTTACTATATGTATGTCCATGTCTCACTTGACAGAACATCACTGTTTGTCCTGTTCACATGTACGTTGCTTGTGACACATTGCATATGACTTACCTGGCATTTGTCCACGTGAGCAGTCATATATGCCACTGCTAACTAATCACAGGCACTACACCCTCACATACTCATCTTCTGTTGAACCACCTGCTTCGCTAGGGATGGCTTGCACCTGTCACCCCTGGGCTTTTGGATATTGGCAAAGGCTCTTGCTACCTCCATAGTGCCTTTGTTAGGCAAGGCTCAAATGACAAACCCACCTTCATAGGTATCACAAGGGATAAGAAACTAAGAGTAATGCTACTCAACGCCAGAAGTCTAAACCTCAAGATGCATGCACTAGAAACTCTCCTTAGCATGGAGAACATCGATATCTGTGCAGTAACAGATACCTGGTTCAGGGCTACTGAGAGCACCCCAGCACTACCAGGTTATACCTCATACCATGCTTTTCAGCCCCAAAACTTGGACCGAACCACAAAAGGAGGGGGAGTATTGATGTTCATCAAAGATACCCACACCTCCAGGTTGGTGGCAAAGCACCAAGCCTCAGAGACTATCCATGTGCAACTAACAATGGGTAAAACTGCCTTCCAGGTTATAGCCTGCTACAGACCACCCTCCGAAACCCAAGAACCACACTTGGCCTTCCTGAGAATAGTGGAAAATATGAAGGTCTCTCCAAACACCATTATATTGGGCGACTTCAACTACCCAAACATAGACTGGGAGCATGACTCTAGCTCCAACACCCTGGCCCAAAGATTCCTAGAATATATGAACTCAAATGCTATGGAACAGCTTGTTACCACTCCCACAAGAAAGGAAAGCATACTGGACCTGATCATCACCAACATGGGGACTCTGTGCTCCAGACCAGAAGTGTATCCCTCACTGGTAAGATCAGACCATAAACTAATCTCACTGGATATTCACATCCCGACCCCACCCCCTGCCCAGAAAACCACAGTGAACAACTTCTCTAAAGCAAATTCACACTCCTCAAAACTGAGGTTGAAACCTTCAAAGCCCCTGGGCCTGTGGAAACTATGGCTCAAACTGCAGAGTCATTTATAAATGCACTCTATGGATACCTTCAGGAATGCATGGATCATGCGATCCCGAATAAAACCAAGACCCAATCCTCCAAAGGCAGACGTCCTGTCTGGTGGACCCCAGCCATAAGCAAACTATACAATAGAAGGAGGAAGCTACTAAATGATACAGCAAAATCCCAAAAAGGGAAGGCATCACTAATCAGTATTAGCAAAAAACTATGGGCACTCATAAGATTGTCTAAGGCCAGCTTCGAGAGAAAATTGCACAGGACACTAAGCATCATCACAAGGCTTTCTTTAGTTATGATAGGAACCTGGGTGGTAATTCCCAGATATTCTCAGAGGTAGTCCAAAATGTCAATAGAAACACCAAACCCACAGACATTGCCAACATCCTAGCTGACAGGTTCAGTGCAAACTCCCCCCCCTCACCACACCGAAAGGGCAAATATTTATCCCAGCAGAGTGCTGCCCCCCTGACATCTCAGATGCTCAGGTAAGAGCCGCCCTCTCCAAAGCAATAAACACTGCATCAATGGGACCAGACAGTGTCTCAGGCTGTGTCCTACATGAACTCCAAGAAGAGCTACACCCAAACATAAAACTACTGTTCAATCCCAGCCTTACTACAGGATATGTGGCCAAAGAGTGGCGTACAGCAACAGTGGTCCCTCTACAGAAAGGTGGTGCCTCAATGGATCCTGGACACTATTGCCCTATAAGCCTGACTAGCTTGGTCTGCAAAGCTATGGAAAGGATCATGATGGACCTCATAAATAAAGATATTGGGGACCTACAGACACTTGATCATACCTGGTTTGGCTTTGTTAAGGGTAGATCCTGCCTCTCAAACCTGGTTGATTTCTTTGAAACAGTCACCAAGGCCATTGACGAGGGGAAGGTGGTCCACACAGCCTACCTGGACCTCGCAAAAGCCTTTGATACAATACCCCACTCGGGCATTCTAGAGAAGCTCACCAGCTTAAATATAAACCCCTATGTCACTAGATGGATTGCACACTGGCTCAAGGATAGAACCCACATGGTTAGAATTGCTGGAGCCATGCCAGACTCCAAACCAGTTACAAGTGGTGTCCCACAAGGCTCAGTCCTGGGACGTCTCTTGTTTGGTATATATTTATCGGAGGTACAGGCCAACATGGAAGGACTGTGGCTGACCAAATTCACAGATGTCTGCAAACTGGCCGCCATAATCAATTCTCCAGCCAACACAAGCATCCTCCAAAAGGGCCTTATAGAAACAGACAACTTGTGCCAGAGCCATGGCCTCAAGCTGAATGCCAAAAAGTGTATAGTCATCCCCTTTGGCAAAAACAAAGTGCCCACAAAGTACCACATAGGTGGTAATCCATTAAGTACAGAAGAAGTAATTAGGGACCTGGGGACCCAAGTTGATAGCAATCTCTCATTTGACAACCACGTGGCCAAAGTGGTTAGAAAACATTTTATATAGCCCACCTCATCATGAAGGGATTCACATCTAGATCAGGGGAGGACATTGTGCCTCTTTACTCATCCCTCATCAGGCCCATAATTGAGTACAATGCCCCTGTTGGGATGTACCTTACCAGACACCTGCAGCAACTGGAAAGACCCCAAAAGTACCTCACCAAGAGGATCAAAGTGCTCAAACAGATGCCATATGCTGACCAGTTAAAGAAACTCCAGCTCTACTCAGTGGCATACCGCCTGTTCAGAGGCGATCTGTGCCTGATGTATAAAGCCATGTCAAACCCGGAATTAATGGGCATGCTGCACCTCAGAATATCCAAATCCCATCGAGCTACACGCTCGAGAGACTTGAACCTCAGCACTGAAATAAATAGGACATGCTGGAGGGACAGATTCATAACCCAGAGGCTCCTTTCACTCTGGAATAAAATCCCAGTCCAGGTTAGGCAGAGTCCCTCATTGACTCTCTTCAAGAGGAATCTTGATGAGTGGATGGGACATCATAGGTTTACCCCGGGAATCACTTCTGTGTCACTGTTAGACAGAGGCACAGTATACTAACCTCGAAAAAGGGAATAGCAAGATAAATTTACAATGGATGGCGACAGCCAAACACATTCTGGCTAGGTTTATAAATGCCCTAGGGCAGATAGCCTAGTATGAACCTATGAACCTATGAACCTATGTACCTTTTTCCCCATTGGCCCTATGTGCTTTTAATCACCATGGCAATCACAATACTATGGTAGCATGTGCAAACGTCAGTTGTCAGTCACCTCTATGGTACAGTTGTGGAATATGTGGGTCATGTGGCAATGTCACAGCTGCCACATGTACACAGTCAACCCTCTCCCCTACACATGGACATACAACACATGTATGAGATGGAACCACATAGCCAAACTGGGGACTAAGCACTCTGAACCCAGTACTGGCATAACCTGTCAGGTGGCATGAAATACTACAGTGACTACAATACCAGTCTGATGTAGACCTACACTGACAGCAATACAAGCATGTGAACACACTGGGCCATTCGTGGAGCCTAAGAATAGCATCCTGCCTGAGCGGCAGACACCTCTGCAGCTGACATACAGGCATACATTATGCCAGAACACATCACACATAACACATAGCACACAAATCCTGTGTGCCAAACAGTCACAGCCTGTATGGCTAGACAACACACCTGCTACAGTTGTGTTAGGTACCTTTATTGTCCGGTACAGTGAGGTCATGCTCACCAGGCTGGTCAAGGTGAAGGTCACAGTGATATGCCCGTGGGGCACTATGGTCCACCATATAACACAAGCATACAGGTCAGTCAGAGGCATGGACACATATGACTCAGTCATTGTCCATGCCACTATGGCTGACCTGTGATGTACCTCCCTGGACTACATGATAGGGAACATGGAAGGGCTCTCTGAGCATGTGGCACAAGCTGGTATGACCCTGACCTTGGTTGGCATCATACCCTCACCAGGAATGCTGACGACACTGAATGCTGATGAATTACTGTAGCTACAACACCCTAGCTGAAAGGTTCCTAGCATGTAGCCACTGCATTGCTATGGAACAACTTGTTACCACTCCCACAACAGGTGAAAACATGCAGCACCTGTTCATCAACAACATGTAGACTATATGCCCCAGACCAGATGTGTATCTTTCGCTGCTAGGTTGATACCATCTACATATCACACTGTATATACACATGCCACATGCAGCACCCGCACAGAAGACCACAGTCATAATGTTATCCAGTGCAAATACCATGTATTCACATGTGGCAGGCATCAGACATGGTAACTATTGAAGGTCACAGGTACATATGTGTATTTGGCACACACATACATCATATGTGTCCATTGCCATTACTGGTTTAATCGATGTCATGCATTATTGTGAAGAACAACCCACACACATGGGCATTCTGTGTGACAAAAACACACGTGGCATGTCTGGAATCCAATGCCATAACAAACTGTGCTATGACAGTAGTGAGAGACGCAGTAGCAGAGCATGCTATTTGCAATACTGGAAGGTTTTCCTTCTCCTGCTGTACTTATAGGGTGCTGACATCATCAGTGTTTAGAAAGGGGAGTGTGCATCCTGTAGTGTGCTCTCCTAGTTGCCAAAAGGGACATTTCTTTCATACAGACTTGCATACACACTAACCCTCACCACACATACTTAGCATTTGCAGGATTTAAACCCCTACTTAATTATGTTATGACACTCGAGACGGACACATTAGCAGAGCACGCTATTTGCATTACTGGGAGGTTTTCCTTCTCCTGCTTTACTTATAGGGTGCTGACATCATCAGTGTTTAGAAAGGGGAATGTGCATCCTGTAGTGTGTTCTCCTAGTTGCCAAAAGGGACATTTCTTTTATACAGACTTGCACATACACTAACCCCCTCCACACACACTCAGCATTTGTAGGATTTAAACCCCTACCTAACTATGTTATGACACTTGAAATGGATGCATTAGCAGAGCGTGCTATTCGCATTACTAGGAGGTTTCTCTTCTCCTGCTTTACTTATAGGGTGCTGACATCATCAGTGTTTAGAAAGGGGAATGTGCATCCTGTAGTGTGTTCTCCTAGTTGCCAAAAGGGATATTTTTTTCATACAGACTTACACACACACCAATCCCCTCCACACACACTTAGCATTTGCAGTATTCAACCCCCTACCTAACTATGTTACGACACTCAAGCCAGACGCATTAGCAGAGTGCGCTATTCGCATTACTGAGAGGTTTCTCTTCTCCTGCTGTACTTATAGGGTGCTGACATCATCAGTGTTTAGAAAGGGGAATGTGCATCCTGTAGTGTGTTCTCCTAGTTGCCAAAAGGGATATTTCTTTCATACAGACGACTTGCACACACACTAACCCCCTCCACACATACTGAGCATTTGCAGGATTCAAACCCCTCCCTAACTATGTTACGACACTCAAGCCAGACGCATTAGCAGAGTGCGCTATTCGCATTACTGGAATTTTCTCTTCTCCTGCTGTACTTATAGTGTGCTGACATCATCAGTGTTTAGAAAGGGGAATGTGCATCCTGTAGTGTGTTCTCCTAGTTGCCAAAAGGGATATTTTTTCCTACAGACTTGCACACACACTAACCCCCTCCACACACACTGAGCATTTGCAGGATTCAAACCCCTACCTAACTATGTTATGACACTCAAGAAGGATGCATTAGCGGAGCGCGCTATTCGCATTACTGGGAGGTTTCCCTTCTCCTGCTGTACTTATAGGGTGCTGACATCATCAGTGTTTAGAAAGGGGAATGTGCATCCTGTAGTGTGTTTTCCCAGTTGCCAAAAGGGACATTTCACTCACACCAACCCCACTCACCCACCCACACTGAGCATTTGTAGGATTCAAACACCTACTTAACTATATTATGACACTTGAGGGAGACACATTAGCAGAGCACACTATCCAAATTACTGGGCATCTGTTCTGCACCTGCAGTATTTATAGGGCGCTGACATCATTATTTCTACAGAGGTATGTACATCTAGTACTACCTGTCAGGTGGGGGATAGCATATATATGCATTTGCAGCCACCTACATCAGGGTCAGATATGCACATCACACTGGCAGGTTATGTTTTATACCATGCTTCGTGACCACAGGACCCGTAACACACAACACAACCAGTCCTGACCACCCCTCCCACATCCAGGACACACACTTTGCTTCCCTGGGAACAGTGCCAAGATATGCAGGTGTTCACATACACCATTCCAGTTGTTAACATCAGGTACAGGCATATTGTGTGTGGGAACTACTCAGGCCTCTACATTACCAGAACCAAACCGGCACAAGCAGCAATCAGAGGCAAACTGAAATAAATAAAAACAGAAATAGCGTAACAAGTTTTAATTCCGCTTTAGGTCCAAAGACTTCATCAGAATAAAAAGATATCAGTAAAACAAGTTTAAATACATTCAAGTTAATTGAACAATTAAATGCCTGATGGTAAACAATGTAAATTACTATTTCAATTAAAAAAAGAATTAACACCATCATTCCTTTTATGGAGATGTAACTTCCTGTTTTTCAAAAAGCATTTGATGTTAACAGCTTCGTTTATGCCTGGAAGTTTATCAGCTTTTAATTTCATCTGCCAAAAAGTTTCTCTTTGTAATATGTAACACAAGCATAGGTGCATAAACAACTTAAACAAAGATGAAAGGAAAGCCTTACATAATTTACAGATTTTGAACAAGGAATTAAGATACATGAAAAGTGACAAAGGGGGTAACATTGTAGTAATGAGACAGGATTCTTACAACATTAAAATGTTAGACATTTTAAACAATTGTGATGAATATGAGGTTATTCCTTTATTTGAAATTTTAAGGAGACAGCGGTTTATCCACTCTCTACTTTACGATGCACTTATGTCAGGTGACATTAGTACAGATGTCTATGACTTCTGTGTGGTGGAGGATCCTAGAATCGGGGTGATATTTGGAATACCAAAGACCCATAAAAATCCTGAAAGTCCACCATTCAGGCCTATTGTGTCTTCACCCCATTCCATCACAGAAGGAATTTCTATTATTATTGATGGGGCCCTTGGATCAATATTACATCATTATGATTCATTTATCAAGGACTCTTGGGATTTTCTGATCAAATTGAACAAATATTTCCAGGCAAATCCTTTTGACCCTGACAGGCATATCGTTTTTACAATTGATGTTATATCATTGTATACTTGCATTCCCCATTATGAGGGAATTGAGGCAGTCAGAAGTTTCTTATACCATAACAACACTGGATTTACCAGTAATGCTATTGCCACTATTTGTAAATTTTTGGAGATCATATTAGACAACAATTTTTTTCTTTTTGGGAAAACATACTACAGGCAAAAGCGGGGTGTGGCCATGGGCTCCCCAGCTGCTCCGGCATACGCCAACATTGTTATGGCACGGTGGGAGCAAGAATTTATTCCCCCCCTTAATCAAAAGTATAATATCTTATTTTATTGTAGGTTTATTGACGATTTGTTCTTCATTATTGATGGTAATGACGACACAGTTGACGCTTTTGTTACAGAGGTTAACACCTTTTCTAGTTATTTAAAATTTGTGAAAGGAGTTGTTGGTCTCAAAGTCAATTTTTTAGACGTTTGCTTAAAGTGGGATGACGCTGAAAATCGATTCCACAGCACTATTTTTCGAAAGGAGACTTTTACAAACGGGTACCTTCACTTTTCTAGTAACCATCCTAGACATATGATTAATAATATCCCCAGGGGCCAGTTCATTAGAGCTTGTCGGATGACCTCCAAACTAACCGACTTGATGGACGAGTTTGACTTTATCATTTCTCTTTTCAAGGATAGAGGGTACCATGAATCAATACTGGTCAACACCAGTAAAGACATTTTGAATAGACGAACAACTCAGTATCCAGCTTTGTTAGATTATTCGAGTAGGTTGGGAACTGATAACAACACCATCACAGGCAATACCATCAATAAGGGTAAATTGAACACAAACTTAATTTGTTCCATTGAAATGAGTAATGACCTTACATACATACAAAAGTTAGTTAGAAAGAACTGGTCAGTGATTAGGGGAAACTTGGATTTATCCAGGGTGGTTGGTGACCAACCTGTTTTTGTATCTAGGAACACTCGTAATTTGAAAAGAATATTGGAGTATAAGAACAGTCACAATGATAGTAAGATTATTACTATTAAAAAAGGTATGCAATGTTGTCATAACTGCAAAACATGTAGATACATTTCTGTGGGACCCTACATTAGTATAGAATCTCACAACAGAACTTTAACTGTTCCTAACAATGTCAATTGTGACACTAGTGGTGTAATATACATCAGTTTATGCAGTACTTGTCCTGCTTTTTATGTGGGAATGACTAGTAGGAGTCTGAAAACTCGCATTAAAGAACATCTTTATGACATAAAAAAGAAAGATTCAACTAACGCTTTATATAAGCATTCCATCATTTGTCATAATTTTAAAAAATTCATATTTTCTATATTAGAAGTTTGTCAGAGTGACATGAGAGGGGGGGATTTTAAAAATTACATATTACAAAGAGAAACTTTTTGGCAGATGAAATTAAAAGCTGATAAACTTCCAGGCATAAACGAAGCTGTTAACATCAAATGCTTTTTGAAAAACAGGAAGTTACATCTCCATAAAAGGAATGATGGTGTTAATTCTTTTTTTTAATTGAAATAGTAATTTACATTGTTTACCATCAGGCATTTAATTGTTCAATTAACTTGAATGTATTTAAACTTGTTTTACTGATATCTTTTTATTCTGATGAAGTCTTTGGACGAAAGCGGGGAATTAAAACTTGTTACGCTATTTCTGTTTTTATTTATTTCAGTTTGCCTCTGATTGCTGCTTGTGCCGGTTTGGTTCTGGTGTTGTGTCAAAAACAGGCTTTTTTGTGGATTATTTGTTTGCCTCTACAACATTACCCTACAGCCAGTACAATTTGTGAGTCCATGTGCTATGGCAGAACCACTCACCACAGCCACAAGGGGGAATACATATTGCACCTGACCATCTACAACATGGGTACTCACTGTTCCACACAAGAAGTAGACCACCATTGTTGATATCTGACTATACCCACCTTTCCCTGGCCATCCGTATCCCATCCCCACCCCCAGGCAAGGTTGTCACTGCAAACAAACTGTATTTATCAAAAGCAGACTTTACACTTGTGAAGACTGGGGTTGAAGACTTCAAAGGACCCATGCTGGGGGAGTATACAGGCCACTCTGCATAATCCTTGACAGTTGCATTCTATGAGCATGTGGAAGGTTTGCATTGATCATGCTATCCCAAATATACCCATGACTGTTCCACAACAGGACACCTGTCAGATGTACACCAGCCATATATGAGCTGTACAACAGACAGAGTGAGCTAATACATTGCAGAGCAGTAGCCCACAGAGGGAGGACATCTCTGAACAGTACCGGCATGACACTTCAATCCCTCATAATCATCACGACACAGTGTTGACAGTGAAATTGTCCAGACAATGCAGATAAGGCTCCCCTCAGTCTGTTATTGACACCCACTTACTGTTAGAGGTCCTCAGCAACCCTCTTCCAGCACACACCAACAACATGGCTGTGGCTTAGCAAATTCAAACCCTGGGATCTCCACTGTGTCCCTGCTTGACAGAGGCACAGCACACTAGCCTCACACGGTGCCTTATGTGACCTACTTTACA
The DNA here is from genome assembly GCF_019279795.1 of Protopterus annectens. NCBI lineage: Eukaryota > Metazoa > Chordata > Ceratodontiformes > Protopteridae > Protopterus > Protopterus annectens. Next base: position 950,147,425 of record NC_056747.1, read on the forward strand.
GTGGCACAGTAGCCTACTGTACTGGGGAGGCAGATGCCAAGCACACTCTGGCTAAGCTGTCATTCCCTAGGGCAAACAGCCAAGTGTTGACCTCTACACCCATATGTTTAATTGTCAGATGCACATTATTTGTTGCTGATAGACTGTTTGCAGGTCTTTACTGCCATAGCATTCCCTGTTTGTATGAACAACTTGTGTATCTGTGGAAGATGTTTGCATATGGGAGGGATCCACTATATCACGTATGTCTCTGTAGTCATTTAACTGTGTGCACTGGGCAGATTGCTGTAATGTGGTTGGTTCATGGAATAACGCGTACAAATACCAGATATGTGTGGCCAACTGCTAAACTGAGATTTGGCCTAAGTGTGTGAGCATGCCCAGTACAGCATTCCCATGGCATGTTGTCTGACATATGTCTCATTTATCAAAGTGTGCGAGCATGCCCAGTGTGAGCTTTCCATATGTTGAACTCTGCAGTCCACCACATTTGTGGATGAGTGTGAACTTCAACAAATATCTCCCGTTTATGGTTGTGTGTTGTGTGTCATGTTGTGTAGTTACTGTCCAACTGCTTTGTGTGAACACAACAGGGATTATACTGTGCCTGCAGGGTTTGCATGGGATACTTTGCATACAGTTGTCAACATCCTTTCATACTGACCTAACACTGTAGTACCGTATAGTGTACTGGTTCAGTACTTTCACTGTGGTGGACAGTATCCTGGGCTTTAGTCCTATCACTGCTTTACAGTTCCATAGTGAGCACAACAGCCTGGTTAGGGGCCAGTTGTGCACATCTGACCATGTTGCATTATGTTCAGATATGAACTACTTAAACCAGGCTTGTCCAACATTGGTAGTCTATTCCACAACATAGGTATACATTTGCAAACACTAGCAATGTGCCTTAGGCCATTTCTAATGCTAGTCGGAGAGTGTGTTTGTCCTTCGACACACATTGTAAGTGGAGTTTGCCATGACATATGTCATGGTTAGTATACTATGCCTCCGTCTACCTGTGACATAACAGTGATACCCAGGGTAAACCTACCATCTCCCATCCACTCATCAAGATTCCTCTTGAGGAGAATCGATGAGTGACTCTATGGATAACCTGTACTGGGAGTTTACTCATGAGTGGGGGTGGCTTCTGTGTTATGGATCATGCAGTACACCTTGTCTTATGTATGTCAGTGCTGGGGTTCAGGTCTCTCATGTGCATAGCTCACTGCCATTCAGATTGTACAAGGTGCAGCATGTTTATTGATTCCAGCTTGGACATGGCTTTATACATCAGGCACAGCTTGCCTCTGGGTGGGCAGTATGGCAGTGTGTGTAGCTGCAGTTTGTTTAATCAAGCAACACATGGCATCTGTTTAAGCTCTTTGATACTCCTGGTGAGGTACTGTTGGGGACTTTACAGTTGATGGAGGTGTCTGCTGAGGTACATCCCACAGGGGCTATTGTAGTCAATTGTAACGCTGATGAAGGATGACTGCAGAGCCACAATGACCTCCCCTTATCTAGATCTGACAACCTTCATGATTAGGTGGGTATATGGTATGTTTCTGTAAACAGTACAGCCACATGTTTGTCTAATGCAGGATATCTATCACCTTGTGTCCCCAGGTCTCTAATTACATGTTAAGTATGTAATGGGTTAACACCTATGTGGTAATTGGTGGGCACTTACTGTATATCCACGGGGGTTGACTATACACTTTTCTGCAATTAGCTTGCTGACATGGCTATGGCACCAGTTGACTGTTTCTATGTGGCCCTTTGTGGGATGCTTGTGTCAGCTGGAGGGTCAGATATGGTGGGCAGTTTGTAGTCCTCTGCAAACATGTTCAGACACAGTCCTTCCATGTTGGCCTGTACCTATGGGACATATATACCAAACGAGGGAGGTCCCAGAACCAAGCCTTGTGGGATGCCAGTTATATCTGGTTTCTAGTCTGACATGGCTGCAGCATGTCTGACCATGTCAGTTCTGTCCTTGGTCTGGTTTGCAACCCCTCTACTGACATAGGGGTTTATATTTAAGCTGGTAAGCATATCTATAATGAACACATAGGGTATTGTATGGAAGCCTTTGCAAGGTCCAGCTACGCTGTGTGGACCACATTGCCCTCATCAATGACCTTAATGACTGTTTCAAATGAGTCAAACATGTTTAGGGGCAGGATCTGCACTTAAGAAAGCCATACTGGGTAGGGTCCGGTGTCAGTAGGTCCCCAATATCTTTATGTCTGCGGTACATGCTGATCCTTTCCATAGCTGTGAAGATCAAGCTTCTCATGATTCTGGGGTGGTAGTTTTCAGTATATATTCAGGCAACACCTTTGTTGAGAACGACCACTGTTGTTGTACACTGCTCTTTGGGTACATATCCTGTGGTAAGGCTGACATTGAGCAGTAGTGTGATTTGGCATGCCATTCTTCTTGGAGTCCATGTTGGACTCAGCCCAGGACACCATCCCATACCATTGCTGCTGTGTGTTTTGCTTTGTAGATGCTGGCTGTTACCTCATCATCTGCAATGTCAGGGGGCCAGCAGTCTGCTGGTATAGATATTTTGCATTCTGGGGGGGGGGGGTTGCACTGCACCTGTCAGGATGTATGTTGGCAATATGTGTGTGTGTTTGGTATGTTTTTGTAATATTTGTGTGATTCAGAGCATATCTGTGAATTTCCAACATGGTTCCTACCATCAGTTGAGGAAGCCTTGAGATTATCCTTAGTGTCCTGTACAATTTGTATCTTCATAGGTTCATACTAGGCTATCCACCCTAGGGCATTTGTAAGCCTAGCCAGAGTGTGTGTGGCTTTCACCACCCCTTGCTATGTGAATATCATGGCCATTTATGATTTGCTTTGCTGTGCCTCTGTCTGGACATGACACAGTGAAGACCCACAGTGTAATTCTACAATCATCCATCCACTTGGAAAGATTCCTGTTGAAGAGTGTCAGTGAGGGGCTCTGCCTAACATGGAGTGGGATTCTGTTCCAGGGTGTGGGGAGCCTCTGGGTTATGTATCTGTCCCTCCATCACATCCTATTTCATTATGTGTTGAGGTTGACATCTCTCACTCTCACAGCTCCGATGGCTTTGAGTTTTCTGGGGTGGAGCATGTCCATTACTCCTGTGTTGGACATGGCCTTGTACAACAGACATACAATGCCTCTTTGTAGGCAGTATGTGACTGCATTCAGCTGGGGTGTCTACAGCCAGGCAGCATATGACATATATTTGAGACCCTTTATACTCTTGGTGAGGTACCTTTGAGGTCTTTCTAACTGCTGCAGGTGTCAGGTAAGGTACATCCCAAATGAGGCGTTGTACTAGATTATGGGTCTGATAAGAGAACAGTATAGGGGCACAATGACCTCTGTTGACATAGATGTGAATACTTTCATGATACGGTGTCCAATATAGACAGTCTTTCTAGCCACATTGGCAATGTGAGTGTCACATAACAGGTTACTGTCCACTTGTGTCCCTAGGTCCCTGATTACTCCTTCCATACATAATGGTTTACCACCTATGTGGTAATTTGTGAGTACCTTGTTTGGTATTTGGTGGGACATTCATACTGTCCAGTGTCTTCAGGACGGCTGGGTGGGGTTCCTTTGTGTGAGAGTGTGGTCTGTAGCATGCTACAGACTGTACAGCAGTCTTGCCTACAGTTAGTTGCGCATGGGTGGACTCCAATGCCTTGTGCACTGTCAGTTACCTGGACATATGGGTGTCTGTGCTGAATATGGATACTCACCCTCCTTTTATGTTTTGTTCCAGGTTTTGGGGCCATAACGCATGATATGTGGTATAACCTGGTAGTGCTGGTGTGCTGTCAGGAGGCTTGCAGCAGGTTTCTGTCACTGCACAGACATCTATGCTCTCCATACTGGGGAGGGCCTCGGGAGCATGCATATTGAGGTTTACACATCTGGCATTGGTCAGCATTACCCTTATGTTTCTTTCTACTTATGTTTTCTAGGGTGGTGGGTTAGTCTTTTCAGCCTTGCCTACGAAAGGCTCTATGGAGGTGGCAAAAGCCTTATCCAATATCCAGACGCCCAAGGGTAACAGGTGCAAGCCATCCCTGGAACAGCCTGTGGCTTGTCAAGCATGACATCCCAAGCAGACAGATATTGGATCCCCTTGGAATGACACCAGTAATTGTGCCACTTGTTATAACTGATCATTCTGTGTTTGTACTGTGGCATCATTTTTGGTGAGGGTCGGATGCTGCAAACAGTCAGTGTCATACCGGCCTGGACTACATAATCGGAGAGCTCATCTATGTCTCTTTTCATGTAGTCCGGGGAGGTACATCTCAGGTCATTCACACCAGCATGGACTATGACTGCATCATATTTCTACTTGCTTTGGGGTGACCTGCATACTTGTGTTATGTGGCGTATTGTAGCAGCCTACAGGAAGCTTACTGTACCCTTTCCCTTGTTCAGTCTGGTGTGCGGGACAGCAGCGTGTCTCACTATGGACTCACCTATTACAACTGTATCAGGCATGTTGTTTCTCCTTCTGGCCTGTGACTGTTTGGCACACCAGCTTTGTGTACTATGTGTTGCATGTTCTATGTTTGGAGGTTGTTTGATTGGGTGTCTGCTTTGGAGGCCTCTGTTGGTGTGGTGTGTTTGTAATTCGGGCCTCCGGGAATGTTTTTTCTGTGTTTATGTCTTTGGTTTGCAGTTGTCATAGGTCTATGTGGGACTGGGTTTGTGGTGTGTGTGGTTACCTTCTCCTCCTGACTAGTTTTGGGAGTACTGAGTTGAGGGAGCTCAGCCTCCAGTTTGGATAAATGGTTGCATCTCTCACATATATTTGTATTTCTTGGGGGGAGTTGAGGGTTGTCTGTGTACTTGGGGCAGGTGTAACATTGCCTCAAGATTCACATATTCAACTTGTTGTAGTTGGCCTTAGTGGATTGTATGTGTGGACATATTTTATTGCCATACTACTGGTCAGTGATTACTTCTTTTTTTATGTTTGCTCTATCATGTAGTAGCTTCCTCATTCTCTTGCATGGTTTGGTAATGGCTGGAGTCCACCATGCCAGATGCCTGCGTTTATGGCATTGTGTCTTGTTTTAATTTAGGATTGCATAATCCAAGCATTCCTGGCAGTGTTCATGGAATGCCTGTATAACAGGTTCTGAGGTGTGGCCCATATTTTGCACCTGCACAGGGCCTTTAATGGATTCCACATCAGTTTGGAGGAGTGCAACGTTTGCTTTACACATGTTTTTCACTGTGGTTTTCTGTCCAGGGACTGTGGTCAGGATGTGTATATCCAGTGTGATTACTCTATGGTCTGGTCTTACCAGTGTGCAATACACTTCTCATCTTGCCATCCAGTACCCATGTTGCTGATTATCACATCCAGTATGCTTACCCCTCTTTTGGGAGTGGTACGTTGTTCATGGGCATTTTGGTTTATGGATTCTATGAACTTTTGTCCTACAGTGTTGGAGCTAGTATAATGCTCCCAGTCTATGTCTGGGTATTTTCAGTCACCCAATATAATGTGGTTTGGAGGACTTGATATATTCATGTATTGCAACATAGGCCCGGTGCAGTTCCTGGTGTTGTGATGGTAGTCTGTAGCAGGCTATAAACTGGGAGGCAGTTTTAGCCACTGTTACTTGACCATGGCTAGTCCATGCTGCTTCTTGTTGTGGTACCAACATGGGGGTGTGGTTATCCTTGACAATTATTGCTAGTCACCCTCCTTTTGTAGCTTGTTCCATGTTTTGAGGCTGTACAGCACAGTATGAGGTGTAACCTGGTAGTGTTAGGGTGCTGTTGTGAGCTTTGACCCAGTTTTCTGTTACAGCACAGATATCAACATTCTCCATACTGGGTGAGTTTAGACTGCATGCATCTTGCTGTTTAGACTTCTGGCATTGGGTAGCATTACATCTAGGTTCTTATCCCTTCTGATACCTATGGAGGTAGGTTTGTGTTTTGAGCCTTACCTATTCAGGGCACGCTGTGGGTAACAACAGCCTTTGCCAGTATCCATACGGCCTGCACTGATAGGTGCACGCCAGTCCTAGTAGGTGGAGCATCATGTTATGCTCAGCATGTCATCCCAGGCTGGCACACATTGGATCCCCTTTGACTAACTGCAATACTTCAGCCAATTATTGCAATTGATCATCTCATTGTCATATTGTGGCATGATGCTTGGTGAGGGTAGGATGTTAGTCACGGTCCTCAGGTTTGCATATAGTACATGGTGTTACATTAATTAACACATGGCATTCATGCTTCAGGTGGTGCTGCAGGGCTGCCTCTATCGGATGCAAATATTACACTCCCTGTACATGTTTGTGAGCAGGTCATGTCATTTTAGGCATCCCTGTTATTATTTGAGTGAGTCAGAGGGGGTATCATTCCCAGGGATCCTACTGAGCCAGTGTATGTGCTATGCATTGCCTCTTTGCCAAGGCCAGGGCATACTGGGCATGCCTCCTTCTGCCTACTGGGGCAGGCTCAGGTTGTTCCTCCTCTGAGTCATGCTCTGCCTGTGATGGCCTTGGCAATGGTGGGGGGCTGTTTGGCCCAGCCCTATGCTGGTCCTGCTGCAGCTGTTTTCACAAGATCATATTATGTAGCATAGCACATACCATGACAATTTGGGTACCTGTAGTTGGTGTGTACTGCAAGGCTCAACCAGATGTGTCCAGACACCGGAACCGTGACTTGAGCAGCCCAAACACATGCTCTATTACATTACGTGTTTGTGCGTGTGCCTCAGTATGGCATTCCTGTTCAGGTGTGTGTGCGTTTCTGATGGGTGTCATCAGCCACGGCTCCAGTGCATAACCTGCATCCCCCACTAGGTGTCCGTGTGGGATGTCCCCATTGGCAAATGTCTGGTACAGCTGCGTCAAATGCCAGATGTGGGAATCATGGTAGCTCCCAGGGCAGCCAGCACACACATTCATTATTATGCCCTGGGCATCACACACGACCTGGCAGTTGATAGAGGGGAAGCCCTTGCGGTTAATGTAGGCCTTACCCCACTCACCGGCTGGTGCTTTGATGCGTATGTGCGTGCAGTCTATTGCACCCACTACCTCAGGGTATTCTGCTATTTGCTGGAAGAGACGCATATTGCTGGCCAATACCTCACGGGCATTGGGGAAATATACATGATCACTGACATGTGCTGACATGGCATCCAGGAACTGGTGCAGTACCCTGGAGGCTGATGCCTGTGATATCCCCATCATATCACCAGTTGGTCTTTGGAAGGTACCTGTTGCTAGTATTCTTAGGCCAACACATACCTTGGTTTCCACTGGGATGGGTTCCCCTCTGTTGGTTCTGTGTGTGAGGCATGGCCTGCACAGCTCAACTATTTGCTGCAGGAGGTCTCTGTCCACTCTGTAGCGCTCTACTATCTCCAGCTCATGTAACCCATGGTAGGTGACCCTGGGCCTGTACACTCTTCTCCGTCTCCTCACTGTGGGTTGTCTGGCACCATCTGCATTGTCACCACCCACAGCAAGCCGCCCATGTCTCATTATGACAGCTATGGCAGCCCCTAACATTTCTGCTCTGAGTTCAGCTTTTTCAGTTTTCACTTCTAATAGCTTATTCCTGTCTTGCAGTGTCTCTTGAGAGAAACATCCTGCACTGCTGATTGCAGAGTTTTAAGTGCTGGGCTGGGCTACTATTCTGCCTGCGTAATTGCCTGCTTCTAATTGTTTTCACCTGCTAGCTCCAGCAGTATTCCCTGCTAGCTTCCTACGAATTCTGTTGCTTCCTTTTTCCTTTCTGTTTCCTCAGGGGGGAGCAGCATGCATACTAGCAGAAACACGCTCACAGTGGCTTACACGCGCGCACACATGCTTACACAGTTCAGAATCTGTTTATTCAGGTTAAAAAGCGCGCACACCCGCGCAAACAGTGTTACAAGTCTACCAACAGGCTCCCACATGCTCAGTCTGCCCTACACGCATGTACACCAGCGCAAACAGTGTTAAACATCTACCAACACGCTCCCACATGCTCAGTCTGCCTTACATGTAACACTGACCTCCAATGAACTGCATTTCTTTCTGCCATTCCCCCCTGTGGTGTCACCTATTTCCTACTCTGTTCCTCCCCCTTATGTAACTCTTACACTACTCAGAATGTGCTCATTTGCTATGTGACAGTAGAATTCAGTATCCTAACACTCATTTGCATCAGATTGCCTACTAATGCTTAGTTACATGTCTTAGTCTCAGCTTCCCCCCCTTAGCAACCACTAAACGGTGGCCATGTTGTTTTTGGTCTGCTGGTCCCTGCATTGTAAATCCATGTATTGCATAAAACCCACATTTGTGGGTTTATAACCTTCATTTTTATGTTTTATACAGTGCAGCTCGTTTGCGCGGGGCTGCGCTGCGTTTAAACACCGGCGATCGCCGAAAAAAAAATTATTTATTTCTCAGATTTGCATCGGGGTACCTTGCCGATGGCCACATATTTGGCCATTGGCATGCTACCTGACACATATGCACCCTTTATTTGGAGCTGACATGGCTCCATTGTGGTTTTTGCAGAAACGTACTCAGTTGTCAACTGAGTACATTTCTGCAGCTAAAACAGCTCTTACACGGGCTGCTTTGGGCTTCCTGGATCGGATCTGTTCAGTCGAAACACCTTTACGGAACATAAAATCAATTGTCCATTGCACACCTAAACTGTGTGGAATGACCGTATATAGGTCTTTGATATCCACAACTATGAATAAAAGGGCTGGATCAAACGCTATATGACTTACATTTTCAAGAAAGCTCCAAGAGTCCCTGCATATTTGTTCTTCTTGTTTCAATAAAGGCTTGAGTATATTATCCACCACTTTAGCACAAGCATACGTGATAGACCCTCTACCATCGACAATTGGTCTAAAGGGAGGGTCTGCTACGTCCTTGTGAATTTTAGGAGTCCCAAACAAAGCAGGGACTCTTGGGGCTGTCATTGTAAGATATTGAAGTAAATCAGAATCGATTACTCATTCAATAAACAAATCATCCAGTGTTTCTTTGATTCTCTTGTTGGCAATATTAACCTCATTTAAACTTGCAAGTGTATAGCGGCCTGTTTCAAGATATTCAAGCATTTTATTTTCGTACTCAAAATTATCCATGAATACAAGCCCTCCACCTTTGTCAGGTGCCATGACTCTAACCTGACATTGGTTGAGTAGTTGAATAAATGCCAATTCATCATCATTAACATTCCGATTTATCCGTTTTTTCTTGTCAAATGGAAAATATTGCTTGTTAGCCAGTGCTCTAAGATCCAGCTCACACATCTTCTCAAAGCTGCTAAGTGTGTTGTTAAGGGGGGGTTGAAAACACTAGAGACCCTATGGGTACTGAGTAGGGAAGGGGTATTCCCCAATAAGGATGTAAGGTTAAGCTTCCTGACATATAACTTTAAATCTACAATGGTGTTAACAAGATTAAATTTTCTGTCAGGAACAAATGACAATCCTTTAGCAAAAAAGTTGACAATACTATCATCTAATGTCAAAGAAGTGTAATTATAGATTTTAAAATCCCCAGTTTCATTAAACATTATAGTAGGTTTCTCCAAAAATAATGACGCATTACTACCATTACTGTACTCAGTTTGATTTATGACTAACGTCTGCGCTGATTGCCCCTCTTCTTCCTTTGATTCCGCCCCCGATCATTGTTGTTCGATGTTACATTCCTGGAATTGGTGCCCCTCTGAAAACCCTGATTGGTTTCAGCTACATTCTCCACTTCATTAGTACCTTGGGCTTCATTAATAGTATTTCTCTCATGTGAATTGCTATTTAACCTATTAGACCTAATGCGTTTGCTTCTACGGACTGGTTGTACTTCACTTGCATCCCCTGCTGTTACAGCATCTGAATTAGAATTTATATCACCCCCTAATGATTGCTGCCTCCAAGCAGCAACTTGACCAAGTGGGGGTGGGTGGTAAGCCTTACTATTTTCATATTCAAGAATGTCCCTATCTATTTTCCGTTTCTTATTGTTAACCATTTTATTGATAGAGACTTCAATACTAGAAAGGACCCTCTCATAGTCATATTTATACCTACAAAAATCAACATGTCCTTGTAGAAATGATTTGAGTTTCATCAGGTCATCTTGTAATGCATTCACCGCACAAGATAAAATTTAATTAAACAGTCCATAAATTCGATACCCTGTTTATCAAACATTCTAAGAAGTTCAACATGAAATTCTGAGTTCCTGATTGTACCAGCAGGGTACCGCCATTGGCGCAAACCCTTTGGTACAATACATTTGTTGATACACTCACGGAGATAAGAAATCTCCAATTGCAGCTTCCTACAACGAAACAGTTTTGAATCAAAGGTATTCAGTTCTTCCAGGAATGAACTCACCCTCTCTTCTTGCGGGTGTACGTTGGGACTGGAACCACTAGAGAAGAAGTCAGTGTTAGCCAAAAATAGCGAGACCTTAGGCAGCGTAGATGTATTTGATCTTTCTGTTGTAAGGGTATTACTACCTTCCGACCCAACATTCGCGCTGAATGTAACTCTTGGCTGTTGGTTCAGTTGGTTCGGTTCGGTAGTCCCTTCCCTGTTTGTTTCAGGCATCGACGTATTCACTCTTCCTGTTAGAGGAGCTGTACGTGCATTGTTAGATGTAGATGACGCTAGTGCTTGTGCTTTACCGTCAGCATTCCGGTCGTCTATGCCAAGTATTCTTTGAGATAAATTGTCCACTTTAACCATAAGCAAGTTAATGAGAACAGTTAAATCATTTTGCGACATTGAACTAGTCGCAGGGCTCAAACTGGAACTTGACCCAACGAAATTTAAATTTGCTTGCTGCTGTCCTTCAGAAATGGGAGAAACATCTTAATTTTGCGAAAATAAGGGCTGACTATCGTTTCCGTTACGCCCATTGCCATGTTCAGAAACAGCATTTGCCCCAGACATCACAAACTGTAGAATCGCAAAACACCAACAAACTGGAACAAAAAGCAAAAGTAGGCAAATGGAATCCACGAACACAGGCAAGGCAGAAATAAGCCAAATAACCCTTTATTGTTGTAAGCGCTTTCGGTAAGGAAAATTTTCCCCACCTTCCTCAGACAAAAAATGTTACAACCATAAAACAGTAAAATGCTGTTAAATACTTAATTGGTTGTGACCTCATAATTATTCTCCAAAAACTTAAAAGGCTAACACCATTCTTTTTTTAAAAACATAATAATTATCTACACTTTCAGAGTTCCCACCCTATACACCAAAAACGAAATGTAGTTAAGGGACAATTTGTCCGTGCGGCCCGGATGGTGTCGAATTTATCAGATTTTTTAACTGAATGTGAAAACATCCAATCCATGTTCATCACAAGGGGATATCCCTTAGATTTTGTGGAAGATTTAAAACAAGAAGTCTACACTAAAAGGGAATCAGGACATTTTGAACCACTACTTAGAGGTGGAAACATGGGCACTAAGATTCATAAAAATGATGGTATGATCAATAATATTAACTTTTTGTTCACCTTCAGCTTAGATGCCCAGATTATTAATAATATTGTGTTTAAAAATTGGAAAATTATTGCAGAAGACCATGTTTTGTTAAAATTATTGGGGGATAAACCTACAATTACGTATAGGCGAGGGCAAAATTTAAAACAACTATTGGAAATGACCAGTACTAAAACTAACAATAATAATAAAAAAATGGGAATGAAAAAGTGTGGCACTTGTCATTTTTGCAAACATATTTTAGTCACTCCTACCATCTTTATGGCTGGTAGAAGTTTTGATATACGTGGCTCTTTCAATTGCAATTCTAAGGGTGTGGTCTATACGGCACTATGTAAAAAGTGCCCAGCTTTTTACATAGGCAAGACCAATAGACCACTTAAGAAAAGGATATACGAACATCTTTATGCTATTGAAAAGAATGACTTGAATAATGCATTAACTAAACATGTTCATGGTAATGTAGATCATAGCTTTGCTTTTGCAGTTTTGCAACAAGTACAACCACAGGTGAGGGGGGGGTCCATGGCAGATAAAGCTCGAACAACAAGAGGTTTTTTGGCAAATTCGCACTGCTGCATATTTGGCCCCTGATTTGAATGAGATAGTGTCCATCAAGTGTTTTTTGAAACTAATGGCACTAAATAGATGAAATTATTAATTTTTATCATATAGTTGAGATCTAGGTGGTTAGATGTTCAACATTTTTTATATCCAAACACCTTGAGAGAAATACATATATATATCTGAATAGCTGTCCACTTGTTATATTATAATTTACCGCATCATATTTTATAAAATTTATTGTAAATAATTCTCATTTTACAATTCATATTTTACATGTTATTAAGTTCAGTATTATTTGTATTTTTTGCTTATTATATATACTTTTTTGCTTGCTTGCTGTGTGTTAATCTTTTGGCTATTAGGGGTGTATATACATGAATAATTTTTAAATACATATATATATTTATATACACTTTCATCTAATTGATTTTAGAAATATAAGTTTAATTTGTATTTAGGTAATGTTTTTAAAAAAGAATGGTGTTAGCCTTTTAAGTTTTTGGAGAATAATTATGAGGTCACAACCAATTAAGTATTTAACAGCATTTTACTGTTTTATGGTTGTAACATTTTTTGTTTGAGGAAGGTGGGGAAAATTTTCCTTACCGAAAGCGCTTACAACAATAAAGGGTTATTTGGCTTATTTCTGCCTTGCCTGTGTTCGTGGATTCCATTTGCCTACCTTTGCTTTTTGTTCCAGTTTGTTGGTGTTTTGCGATTCTGCAAATAATAAGAAGTGTGGAAAAATGGAAAATTCAGTGACAAGCAATTGTTACACATTGATTACTGCACAGTTACCTGGACAGTGGGCACAATAGGTGGCACAAAGTTTCTTCCTGGTGCAGACCAGTCTGGATTATCAGAATCACTGTTGTCCAGGTCACATGTAGATATTGCACTATTAAACTCTAGATATTAAAGAATATCCTACCATGCTAACAAATTTAATTCCTCTGCCTGACTGTATGTGGAAGTTGTACTACTCATTGATGTAAGGATGTTGACTTGTGTGGCGCAACGGGCATGCATTGTGCACACTTGTGTTGCTGTACTCTGACATCTGTAAGCAGCAAAGTACCTTGGGTCTGTCTGCATTGAGGCAACCTTTAATTCTTAAATGAGACAACAGGACACAACATAACAATATCAAATGGCGAAGGTCAATCCAAACGGCAAGATTAGCGCACATCTGAAGTGTGAATCAGAAGATTACTTTGTCATATGAAACGTTGACAATTGAATTGAAATATCAGCATATATACTAATATGACATACTGATGATCTGAGGTACAGTGGAAAACATAAACAGCAATGTGCCATCTAGCAAGGTTGATGAGGGATGATGTTTTTTTAATTAGGTACAACAGTTGTGTGCACTGATGGTCAAATGTTTGCTTCCATTTATGTTACCTTCATTGCTGTTACTTCATTTCTTCTATAAACTCATAAGGGGGATACACACAGACATGTTATTGGGTAGACTAATGTAGAGTACCAAAAACTGAACCATGTTTGTGGACATGCTTGGATCAGTAAAACAGACAGTCAGCAGTTTCTCAAGATGGACAATGAACCATTCGAAACATACAAAATTTCTGCAAGTATAGTGGACTGTCTGACTTTGCTGGCTCTACCTATACATCCACACACCCACACATACACACATATATATATAAAGAGGGAAAGAGAGAGAGAGAGAGATTATTCCCAACTCAAAAATGATGCAAGAAATTGTGGAATGCATGGACCAAATAATAACCAGCAAACACAAAGCACTTCCAGCACCCTTGAGTAAATGCTTACTTTTTAAAATGATTTTATTTTCAATGAAGACAGCAACAGCAACAAGTTAGGCAAAATCTGAACTGGTTTCAGATACAAAAGCCTTCAGAAGATCTGAAACAACCCGATTTATAAACTTTAAATGTTTTAAACATCTATTGCGCCAAAAACACAAACCGTATTTGCAGAATGTTATGAGCACCCTCTGAAATTAATTGAAGGAACTCTGTAATATCTTTTATTCTAGACCTAACAGACAGTAAAAGTGGTTTTAAAGGAATTTTCCAGAAACATAGAGAGAGGTTCTGTCAACAAACCTCACCCAGTCACTATTGGTCTACCTGTGGGGCTTTGTCTGTTTCTATGAACTTTAGGAAGGAATATAAAAGTACTGAGACTGGATGTTCCACCATCAACTCCTTTTCTAATGACTCTGAAATAACCTCCAGGTTTACCGAATACTACAAAAATTCATCCATTTGTTGTTTAAAAAGCTCTGTTGGATAATAGTCTGACAAAGTAAAATTATTAATCATTTAACTGTTGATGTGCTTCTACAAAGAAATCCTTTTGGACCACACAACATCCCCCAATCAGCCGTACTTACTACTATATTGTTGTTTTGTTGTAAATTCTTCAGTGCAGTTTGTTCTAGTATTTCAACAAATAATTCTTTAATAAAGGCCTCCTAAAATGTCTTCACTATCAGGAAATAGCCTGGCTGAAAGGCTAAACCAGTGTATTTAAAGGGAATTGGATCCTAGTTAGTATCCTGCTGTTGCTTTCCCTCAAAATTAATTAATTAAATAAATAAATACATTTAACAGATGACAAAAATGTTTCAAGTCATTAACCACTTGTGCGTAGGGACAATAAGAGGGAGTAAAACGTAAATTTAGAATACACTGACTTCAACATCACTATGCTCATAAGGAGAATAGTCATCAGTAAATTATTCACATTCTTACATTATGTTAAACATTTAGAGTATCCTGAAACCCTCTTTTGTTTGCTGCCCCCAAATGGGGTGGGGGAAAAGTATCAGCAGTTTGTGTAAGTGCAGGTGTTCTTTTCACCTGGCCAAGTTCATCTCCAGACTCAGAGTCAAAATCAGTATCTACATAAAAGTAAGAACCATCTGTAGCTCCAGAGGCTAATATGATTGCATGTTTTAATATAGATTTAGTCTGGTGCCTTTTTCTTTTCCCTTATATTTAGTGCAAGACCTAACCAAAGTACCTTTCCTGGAAATGTACAGATTTGTTTGTTCTTTTTTCTTTCTTTTTTCTTACTAAAAAAAACCCTATTTGGTTTATAATCCTCCAAATCACATTGGTATTTATTTAATATTTTAGCATGCTCTCTCTCTCTCTCTCTATATATATATATATATATATATATTTATATGTGTGTGTGTGTGTATATATATATATATATATATATATATATATATATATAGATATAGATATACACACACACACACACACACACACACACACACACAAACAAACACACACACACACACAAACACCAAAGGGTAAAAAGGTCATACAGACAAAACATTCAGTAAAAACTGCTAGAAAGATCCAGCCAAGCTTTACTCTCTGCTGTGCAATACATTTAGTTTGTAGACAGAGAGACTGATAGCTATATTAGTGGATTCAGGATTATTTATAATTTTTTTTATGCAAAAAAATGGTTGGACCTGACAGCATGTGTACTCCAAAATCTTTACACCAACATGCATAAAAAGTAAAAACTGAGAAGCTTCTGAAATATTTTATAAGAAAAATACAGAATGAGTGGTTAATGAAGAAGTGCCACCTAGTGGAATATGAATAAACACAAAGGAAATTTGTCAACCAGATTAACTACTTTATTATTCATTGCCAAATAGAAAAAATGTCTAGCGCACACACACACACACACACACACACACACACACACACACACACACACACACACACACACACACACACACACACTGTTTTTGTCAGATGTCTCTGGCATCAGAAGTGCACCAGACATGTATGTGGGTCTATGGCTTTCTGGAATCTACTTCTGTTTCCTTTCATTACACATTCTTGGATATGCTGTAAAATACGTGAATATAGCATTCATTTTGATATCAAGTTCCAGCTATGTGTGAACATTGCCTGCAGGTTATCATTTTAGTCCTTGCCAAGTATTTATTTTTGCATTTTTAATTTCTTAACCAAGTTAGGCAGAATTGCTTCTTTTTTTAGGTGCTCTGGAACTACTGACTGGATGAGTGAGTCACTCATTCATACAATGAACAAATGGAGAGTAAAGGAATCAATCCCCACCCCTACAGGATAAATGTGGTGGCATCTGATAGTCTTTATACTCTCTGCTAAACTGCCAGAATAAAACCTTGTTTAGTTTTGTTACCCCTGAAGGTTTTAGTACTATGTATCACATTAAAACAAAACATTTGATTCTGAAATTCAGAAATAAATAATAGAGCAACCTATGGTTTCCAATCAATCTCCTTAACCATCTAAATCATTTCATTCTTAAAACCTTATTTTTTCTACCAGTTGTTTGACATAGTTGCTTTTCACTGGCAAACTCAGCCCAAAGGGATTTAGAGATTATTTATTTATTTACTTTATGTAAGGAGATATGCTAGAGTTAAAAAGGTGAAACATGCACTCTGCAAATCAGGGAGTGGGTGCTATATTCTAGAAGTTGCACAATTTCAAACATTCTGGTTACTCCCTTATTCCAGTCAATCAAAAATGCTCTGTAAATAAATGTTCTAGTCTGCTTCTTAAGGTTTTTGCCATCTTTATGTGTAATTGTTTTTTTAGGGTTGGCTCTACAGCTGCTGGAGCAGGCCATTGACATTCTAGCACCTCGGTGTTGGAGGCTGTAGCAGGGGCAGGCTTAGGATTTCATGGCTACAATGAATCTAAGTCTGTTATATACACTCTTCAGACTAAAGACAAGAAACAATATGCAAGTCCTAATAATTTCTTCCTTGCTTCAGTATCTCCTTATAATCTAGTTATGTGAAACTTTGTTAGGTCTTAGCTGTTTTTCAGTTTGAATGTCCAATTTCACATCTGTATTTGTAGTTTTACAATTAATTAGAAGGAATGTACAAGTAAAACGTGCTACAATCGTGTATGTTCTGTCAGCATCATGTGTTACTGCATTCTCTTAATATGGATAGGAAATTATATGTAGCACCACTGCAAAAGAAAATGCTGATTGCAAGGGTCTGTCGCATATTGTTATCAAAATATTTTCCTTTCAACTTTTGATCAATTTCTGTGGAAATGTTTAATAAGCTTTTCTTTCATCAGAATTCAGTGGTTAAATGTTTAAGAGACTGAACTGTTATCTTTAAAATGCGCACGTCTCTAGAAGTATGTAGGGCAGAAAGGTATCAGATGAGGTTGAACTCAGCAAAGCAGAGTCAGAACAAGTAAAACTGGGTTCCAGACAGCTCTGGTTCATCTCATCCTCCACAGAAGTTGACCATGTGCCTTTAATGACTGAGTTTCTTTTGAACAAAAAGATTACAATTTTTTTTTATTGTCATAAAGAGCACTGATGCAGATTATACCTCAACTGTATAGATTTTTCCCAGAATGTCCAAATTTTTGGTCCATTTTTCATAAAATTGTAATTTTTCTGGCAAAGCAGTGGCAAATCATTAAAGATTGAAGTCAGAAAATAATGACAGACATTTGTGTTTCAGACTTTATACCCTTCAGAAAATTCATGCTGATGCAAAACCTGTTATGCTGTCAACTTTCTAAGTTTTTATAAGAGTAACATTTAAACATTGTCCCTATTTTTGGGCCTTTGTCTCCCCATTATTTATGATTTTGTCTAGATTTCTTGCTCGAAGAAGTTGAGAGGTGTGGATGCAGTCCTCCACTGAGAAACCTTAAGAGTGCAGAAGGAATCTACCTTAATGCTTGAAAGCAAAAAGTAATATGGCTTCATCTATATTTCCATCCTCCAGTGAAGCAGTTTTTCATACTAACAACCCTCAGAATATTCTTGTAGTGCATAGAGCATGGTGATTATGCTCTGATATCTGGAAAAAGACAATCAGTTAAGCATTTCTATCGCACAAGACCCGAGCTTAACATCTTAACCCTCCGCTTCAGTTGTTAATATCAGATATCATACTAGACAGTTAAACCTGCCAGCACTGACTAGCAAACGACAGTGGTAGAATAAAAAACAGATTTGTTCTGCCTGCTATCTGTGCCGGTAATGTGTCCTTGACTTTTTCAAACATAACAGAATATTTTACACTGCCTTTCTGAAAGCACTCAGTTCACTTAATGTTTTTTTTTCCTGCAACTAGTAGTACACTGTGCAAATAAAGTTCCATGCACTACAAAGAATTATGATTGGGTCTCCAATCGTAACCCTTTGTTATGTGTTCTCAACATGGAGGCTAAGATTTACCTCTCGAGCTTTACTCTTGAAATGAATTTCATGGCATCCATGTCTCAAACACATAATAAGCCAGGTATGCTCAGCGACCTGCTCATAATCCTCTATGTTTTCTCTGAATATTTCATCTTCTTTAACTTTGTTTCAGGTTATGTTTATCTAATACAAATTCTTTTTGCTATTACCCCATTTCTGCCAAGGTTCTGTAACATTTACCATGACTGTCATTCATCATGTCTGTTTTCTTTCGAATACTGCTCTGTTTCATTATCGCGGATCAGATTTCTCTGTCTCGGGATGCCTGCATGTGACTCACCGGTACTGAATCATTAGTAGTCCCTTCCTTCTCTTTGTGTTCCTAAAATAAAACAAGCTCATTAGCTGAGAACATTTTTAGTATTGCTCTTTTTGAATCTTCGCCAGGATTATACTGCCAGATGTATTCACTCATGGTTTTCTTGCCCAAGGCTTGAAACATTTCATTCAGAGCTGTTATCGGATAAGTTAATATTCAGTCAAATACATCATGCATTACTCCAGATATTAAAAACTGAGGAGACATGATGAACAAAACGGGTCTTATCTGCTTCCACATTTTTCCTTCTGTGTAAACAGGCAGTGATTTTATTACCATTTGACAAGTAACTATGGTGGCCTCCTAGCATTATAAATAGTTTTGTCCAATAAGTAGAAGGTAGTCATGCTTCTCTGTTACTATTTAATAACCAGGTACCTGTACTCTATACACCAGGAGTATCACTTTACAAGGTGAGACCTGGGACACAAAAATAATGCAGTAATACTAATACAGCAGGATATGACAAACTTTGTGAAACAAAGGCTAAATGATGTAGTGACTTAGCACAGGTAGAAAATATAGTGGACAGTAAAGCATTAGCTACCATGCCTCAAATTCATCTAAAGCAATGGAGAAAGGAATATTATACTGACCTAAATTACTCTGTGAAATAGAGCAGCAAAAATTAAGTGATGTCTATCCCCAATGATAGGACGCAGTACATCAAGAAAAGTCATACTTGTGAGGGGGCTGGGTGGCAAGGCTAAGTGCTGAAAAGAAGAAACAACATCTCAGCAATTCAGCAAACAATTGCTGTAGCAGAGTTATAGTAGAAATGCATAAAATGGATTTTCTTGCTGAGACCACAGCTGTCTTAACCTGCTTTAAATATGTGGTATTACATTACTCAGTCACCCTCCAAAATCCACCCTCCCCCCACCTTGTGGAAAGACTAGGTTCTGCAATGTTTTTCATTGCTACTAGGCTCAGGTTCTGTTTTTACCTCATGCTAACTGTACTCATTTAAGATATCAAGTGATAGCATAACATAAGAAATCAGGGTTCATACTTGTAATGCTGAATTTCATAATAGTGATGTTCATCTGATAGCTAAAGTGAAAACTGTCCACAAAACTTGTTATTCAGGGAGGACACACATTTTATACAAGACAAGTGTCAACTATTCCTTTCTTGTTTAATATGCAGTTGTTAATCCTGTATGTGCACTGGTCCATGAACACTTTTCATCCAAGTCGCAGGCCACAGGAGCAAGGATTAATGCAATAATTTAGCATAGTCAATCAACTAACACGTGTCTCAGCGGAACAGTTGTACTCAGAAAACCCAAACAAGTGCAGCAGATAGTGTTGTCCCCTTACAGGAAAAGGTTCCCAGTTTGATTTTTGCTTGGGGTGCCTTCTGTGTGGAGTCTGCATGTCCTCCCTGTGTTTGCATGGGTTTCCTCTGGGTGCTCCGGTTTCCTCCCACATTCCAAAGACATGCAGTAAGGTGGATTGGACACTAAATTGGCCATAGGTGTGAGTGACAGTGGGTGTGGAAGAGCTACTGCTACAGGGCTAGTCACCCGGCATTGTAAACTTTGGCTCTAGATGATTGTCACTGTTGAAGTGACACCCCGACCCCATGTGCAAAAATGGGAAAAAGGGGCTATGGATGGATGGATACAAGCTCGTCAAAGATAGCAACCAGGCCAGTGGGACCAGATGGCATCCCAGGCTGTCTTCTAAACAAATTAAAACATGAGCTATCATCATCATTAAGTACCCTATTCAATCACAGCCTAACCACTGGCTTTGTTCCTGCAGAATGTAGAACAGCAACAGCTATTCCCCTCCACAAAGGTGGCATAGCAACAGACCCAGGGAATCATAGACCCATAAGTCTGATCAACCTCATCTGTAAGGCCATGGAAAGTATCATCTTGGACCTCATAAATAAAGACATAGATGACCTGCAAACCCTCAATCTGACCCAATTCGGCTTTGTTAAGGGCAGATCCTGCCTGTTAAACCTGGTGGATTTCTTCAAAAATGTGACCAGGGCCATTGACGAGGGCAATTCTGTGCACACAGCATACATCGACTTGGCAAAGGCCTTTTGTCACAATCCCACACTCAACTCAGGCATTACTGATAAACTTAGCAAACTGAATGTAAACCCCTTTGTTGTAAGATGGGTTGCCAACTGGCTCACAAACTGGTCACACACTATCAAAGTGTGTGACTCCACATCAACCAGCAGACCTGTCACAAGCGAGGTGCCACAAGGGGCAGTACTGGTCCCTTTACTTTTTGGTATATACTTCTCAGAGGTTCAGGCCAAAACTAAGGGGTGTGGCTGACCAAGTTTGCAGAGGACTGCAAACTGGGTGCAATTATTGAATCACCAGATGATGTCAGTATACATCAGGATAGTCTTAAGCAGACCAATGACTAGTGTCTCAGTCATGGTCTCAAAATGAATGCAAAGAAATGTGTCAACATTCCCTTTGGTAAAAAAATATCCTTTCACACTGTCAAATTAACAATACCATATGTACCTTCAAAGTGGTATGAGATCTGGGATCACAAGTAGACTGCGACCTTAACTTTGACCACCATGTGTCTACTGTAGTAATGGGAAGCTTTCTACCTAACAGACTGGATTAGCAAAGGCAAAGCCTGTAGAGCAAAGTAGGTTTTAACCCCTTTATACTCATCACTAATCAGACCCATAATTGAGTATAATACCCCTTTTGACATGTACTGTACAAAGCACCTGCAGCAATTGGAGAGATCTCAGAGGTTTCTAAGAAGATCAAGGGACTCCAGCACATCTCTTACGCAGACTGACTAAAGTCCCTGTCACTATATTCAGTATCATATAGACTTCTTAGGGGAGACATGCCTGGCTTACACAGCAATCTCCAACCAAAACCTAATGAATTTGCTGCACACCTGTAAATCAAACAGGACAATAGCTACCCATTCCAGGGACCTAAATATGCCCTGCAACTTGAATAGGATGTAACCCAGCCACTGGGGATGCACATGCCAGTGCATTTCTTTGTGCCGGTCCCAAGCCCGGATAAATGGGGAGGGTTGTGTCAGGAAGAGCATCCGTCGAGGCTCGGGTTAACAACGACTGCCACCAGTACTGTTGGCCAACAGGGGGCTGGCGGAAATTGGGCTACTGTTGGCCAAAGGAGGAGAAGAGGGGGAAGGCATGCCCGAAGACAGGTAAAGGCTAGGACTGTGGTAGTGAGGGTCGGAACTTTGAATGTTGGCAGTATGACTGGTATAGGGAGAGAGCTAGCTGATATGGACAGAAGGAAGGTTGGTATATTGTGTGTGCAAGAGACGAGATGGAAGGGGAGCAAGGCTAGGTGTATCGGAGGCGGGTTCAAATTGTTTTATCATGGTATGAATGGGAGGACAAATGGCGTAGGGGTTATCCTGAAGGAACAGTTTGCTAAGAGTGTTTGGAGGTGAAAAGAGTGTCGGATAGAGTGATGTTTATGAAGCTGGAAATTGATGGTGTAATGGTGAATGTTGTTAGTGCATATACTCGACAAGTTGGGTGTGTGACAGATGAGAAAGAAAAATTTTGGAGTGAGTTGGATGAAGTGGTGATGACTGTACCCAAGGGTGAGAGAGTGGTGATTGGAGCAGATTTCAATGGGCATGTTGGTGAAGGGAACAGAGGAGATGAGGAAGTGATGGGTAGGTATGGTGTTAAGCAAAGGAATGCAGAAGGTCAGATGATAGTGGATTTTGTGAAAAGGATGGACATGGCTGTGGTGAATACATATTTTAACAAGAGGGGGGAGGAGCATAGGGTGACATACAAGCATGGAGGAAGATGCACACAGGTGGATTACATCTTATGTAGAAGGGCCAGTCTGAAGGAGATTGGAGACTGTAAAGTGGTGGCAGGAGAAAGTGTAGTTAAGCAGCATAGGATGGTGGTCTGTAGGATGACATTGGTGATGAAGAAGAGGAGGAGTGTGAGGTCAGCGCCAAGGATCAAATGGTGGAAATTGAAAAAGGGTAATTGTGAGGTGGAGTTCAGGGATGAGTTAAGACAGGCACTGGGTGGCAGTGAAGAGTTACCGAATAGCTGGGTAACTACAGCAGAGCTAGTAAGGGAGATGGCTAGAAAGGTGCTTAATGTGACATCTGGAAAGAGGAAGGAGGACAAGGAGACCTGGTGGTGGAATGAGGAAGTACAGGAGAGTATACAGAGAAAGAGGTTGGCGAAGAAGTGGGATTGTCAGAGAGATGAAGAAAGTAGACAGGAGTATAAGGAGATGAGGTGCATGGCAAAGAGAGAGGTGGCAAAGGCTAAGGATTACGCATATAGAGAGTTGTATGAAAGGTTGGACACTAAGGAGGGAGAAAAGGACCTGTACCGATTGGCTAGACAGAGAGACAGAGCTAGTAAAGATGTGCAGCAGGTAAGGGTGATAAAGGATAATGAGGGAAACGTACTCACAAGTGAGGAAGGTGTGTTGAGCAGATGGAAAGAGTACTTTGAGGGGCTGATGAATGAAGAGAATGAGTGGGAGAGAAGGTTGGATGTTGTGCGGATAGTGAATCATGAAGTGCAGTGGATTAGCAAGGAGGAAGTAAGGATAGCAATGAAGAGGATGAAGAATGGAAAGGCTGTTGGTCCAGATGACACACTGTGGAAGCATGGAGGTGTTTAGGTGAAATGGCAATGGAGTTTTTAACTAGATTGTTTAATGAAATCTTGGAAAGTGAGAGGATGCCTGAGGAATGGAGAAAAAGTGTTTTAGTACTGATGTTTAAGAATAAGGGTGATGTGCACAGCTGTAGTAGCTACAGAGGGGTTAACTTGATCAGTCATCACATGAAGTTATGGGAAAGGGTAGTGGAAGCTAGGTTAAGAAGGGATGTGATGATTAGTAATCAGCAGTATGATTTCATGCCAGGAAAGAGCACTACAGATGCGATGTTTGCTCTGAGAGTGTTGATGGAGAAGTACAGAGAAGGTCAGAAGGAGTTGCATTGTGTCTTTGTGGACTTAGAGAAAGCATATGACAGGGTGCCTAGAGAGGAATTGTGGTATTGTATGAGGAAGTCGGGAGTGTCAGAGAAGTATATAAGAGTGGTACAGGATATGTATGCGGGTAATGTGACAGCGGTGAGGTATGCGGTGGGAGTGATGGATGCATTTAAGGTGGAGGTGCGATTACATCAAGGATCAGCTTTGAGTCCTTTCTTATTTGCAGTGGTGATGGACAGGTTAACAGATGAGATCAGACAGAAGTCCCTGTGGACTATGACATTTGCAGATGACACTGTGATCTGTAGTGAGAGTAGGGAACAGGTGGAGGAGACCCTGGAGAGGTGGAGATATGCTCTAGAGAGAAGAGGAATGAAGGTCAGCAGGACTAAGCCAGAATATATGTGTGTGAATGAGAGGGAGGATAGAGGAATGGTGAGGATGCAGGGAGTAGAGGTGGTGAAGGTGGATGAGTTTAAATACTTGGGATCAACAGTTCAGAGTAATGGTGAATATGGAAGAGAGATGAAGAAGAGAGTACAAGCAGGATGGAGTGGGTTGAGAAGAGTGTCAGGAGTGATTTGTGACAGACGAGTACCAGTAAGAGTGAAAGGGAAGGTCTACAAGAGGGTAGTGAGACCAGCTATGTTATATGGGATGGAGACAGTGGCATTGACAAAAAGGCAGGAGTCAGAGCTGGACGTGGCAGAGTTAAAGATGTTAAGATTTGCACTTGGTATGACAAGGGTGGACAGGATTATGAATAAGTATATTAGAGGGTCAGCCCAGGTTAGAAGGTTTGGAGACAAAGCCAAAGAGGCAAGATTACATTGGTTTGGACGTGCTGAGGAGGGATGCAGAGTATATTGGGAAAAAGATGCTAAGGATGAAGTTACCAGGTAACAGGAAAAGAGGAAGGCCTAAGATAAGCTTTATGGATGTGGTGAGAGAGGACATGCAGGTGATTGATGTGACAGCGCAAGATGCAGACGACAGTAAGAAATGGAAACAGATGATCTGCTGTGGTGACCCCTAATGGGAGCAGCCGAAAGAAGAAGAAGACTTGAATAGGATGTGCTGTAGGGACAGATTTCTCTCCCAATGACTGCCGCATCTTTGAAATAGGCTGCCAATTCGTGAACCAGAGCACCTCTATGACACTGTTCAAAAGGAACCTGGAAGAGTGGATGGGGCACAGTAAATTCCTACTGGGGATACCACCCTCAACCCTCCTGGACATGGGCAGTCATTACTAAATACAATCCTAGGTATTGATAAGAGTATTTATGGTGTTACATTGCAATGAAACAAATAGGCTTGAAATGACCTCCAGGTCAATAGCCTAATAATCTCCTATGATCCTATGAATATACATATGTATTTTGAAGTCGAATCTTCCCACTGAGTAAAGTAGTACCTTTCTAAGTTCCTTATTTATCAACTTCAGACAAACAAACAGGTGTACTCCATACAAGTTTGAGAAGTCATTATGTCATTTTTACATACATTTAAGTAGTCTTAGTGAGAAAGGAAAACAATATATATATTTTTTTGTTTATGGTCCTAACTTCAATCTTGACCATCTTCCCTAATGCCTACACACTGCCCCCCCCCACCTTGAACCTTATGTTCTCCATTATCTTTCAATCAAAAGTTAGCAGTATAGGGTGAGAGACAAGATAAGAGCAGCTGCCATCTGTGCAGGGCTGGCTTGTTCATCTGTGTGACACATTTCTCTCCTTCTGGCAGTCAAAATGCACAGTGCAAAACCTGTGTCGTTAGGCGTAGTAATTAAATAAATACTTCTACACAGCAGCATTCTGTGTAGGATGAAATGCACTCCTTGACAGGTGAAGAGCTTCCTTAAGCCCGTCTTCTTCTCACTCAAACTTCAGGTTTTCTTTTGCTATGCTCCCCCTGGAATAGATGGGCTAGTGTCAACCACTGCCATCGCTCCCTCCACAGTTAGCTAATCTTACTTCCAAGCTCATTGTTTGAACCTGGGTCACTAGAGAAAGGGCTAAGTCTCTCATTGCCATACAGTTGGCAGAAAATCATATGTTTAATTGGAATTTTATTAAAGTTGAACAGGGAGCAAGCCTTTTCTTTTCCATTATGGTTACTTAAACATTTGTACCCATACCTCTCAATTGTCCAGATTTTGGCAGAATGTCCAGATTTTTGCCTCATGTTTTTGGTCTGTTCTAAATAAAATGTTTGGTTTTCTGGCAAATCGTAGAGGATTGAAGTCAATAAATAATGACAGTCATTTGAGTTTTAGATGTCATATTCAGAAAATACATGCTAACACAAAAACTTTTATTTTAGCAACATTGTAAGGTTATATTATTCTGCTGTACAGCAGTATTTAAAAATTGTCCCTATTTTTGGTCCTTTGTCTCCCCATTCGTTTTGGCTTTTTCCATATTTCTTGTGCTGAGAGGTTCAGAGGTATGTTTGCATCACTGTACGACATATAGCCCCGCTACCAACTCCTAAGAGCAGGGGGACGTTGGTTAAATTGACTGCTGCTTCTGATTCTTTTATTTAGACATTAGAAAATATTTCAGCAGAGGAGCAGTATACCAGACTGGAAAACAGGACCGCTTCAACTAATTGAGGATCCAGATTCAGTGCCTGCCCTGCATTTGTCAACAGATATGACTTCTTTGTCTGTATTTTCTACAAAAACATGCCAGATATCTCCCCTTTCCCACCATTTTGCTAACTTTCTCTCAGAAATCCTACTAACCATGCTAAAACTAAGCACTCACATGACAGTCACAGTCATAGGTATATGCATACGCCCATGTAATAATACTAAAGCACTGGAAGGTATTTTCTGCTGGGCCTCCTCAAAAATCCTTCATGAAACCATAACATGAGGTGATGCTAATATAGAGTGGAAATCCGTACAATCTGAAAATCCAACCAATAATATACATCTGTATAATGACACCAACTAGATATAACAAAACCACAGCCAGACAATGAACCCTTGACTGGATCCTAACATTGTCTCCAAATAAAATATTATCGCATGAAACTCTGTCAGTAGCCTAGGTAATTACTTACCAATCTACACCATAAAGTACCATAGCAACAGCCCCAAAACACATCATTACAGACTGGTAAGAATACTACTTTCCATGAAGACACTTTTAGTAATACACTACATCTCCTTATCTGGTAGTCACTAAAGACTCTCCCCATAAAGGATACTGTCTTCGATTTCAATAAAGTCTTTCTAGGTGTCCTAAATGCACTAACCTCTTTAGAATAAAAGAGCCAAAGACAGCCTTGCCCAATGGCTATCCTTAACAATTAAACAACTCATGAAACAAAGAGACAAAGCATGGAAGGTATGGACAAAAAATAAAGTAGCTCTCACTTTACTAGCATATAGATAACTGGGAAACCTAAGAAAACAACTTATCACCAAGGATAAGAAAGCCTATTACTCAACCAATCAAAAACATATGCAGTAATAGTCCAAAACTGTTCTGGGCATCAGTCAATAAATTGTTTAATCCAGGACAATTTATACAGCTAACACTAAACGCTCAGAAATCAAATGATACCACAGTCAATCAATTCAACGCCCACTTTATAAATTCAACGCCCACTTTATACAGACAGTACAGTCATTAACCAACCAGATAACCAATCAAGCCCTTGATGTCCCTACTCAATCAAATAACATAAACCAATATTTTGTGTTTCAATCAGTTCCCATGGTTATCATCAAAAAATATTTTTTAAAAAATGAGTGTACTACAACTGCCCCTGACAATCTACTAGGTGACTATCTTAAAATAACAGCTGAGGCTATTGCATACCCAGTCTCAATTCTGATAAATTGACGCATATCTGAAAATAAAGCCCCATTGATATGGAAAAAAATAATGCATTATTCCACTGTAGAAGGGTGGAATAAATATAAATCAGGCCAACTGCCATTTTATCTCCCTTATTAAAAATATTAGTTTTTCCATATAATTTTATTTTTATTTATTTATTTACATTTGTTGACCGGGAGTGTCCGACTGGACATAGGTCCATTGTCAGTGGAGGCCGAGGGAGAAAAGCTCCATAACAGATAATGGATAACTACCTTGAGTCTTCAACTCAACATGGCTTCGGTCCACATCATAACTCAGCTGCCGCTTTGTTGAAGTTTGTTAATAATGTCCACACTCAAAGAAATGTTGGAAGCCTAGTCTCAACCATCTTTTATACTTATCAAGAGCTTTTGATACTATCTCCAACCAGAAACTGTTACATAAACTCTCATCCTTAAGGCTCACCAACTCTTCACTGCAGTGGTTCCATAGCTACCTATCAAACAGAGCACAAGCGATGAAATGGAAAAATTATTTATCTACCTTCTTGCCTATAAATATTGGTGCCCCACAAGGATTTATACTAGCCCTTATATATTTCAACATACTTATCAGTGACCTCTGCACTGCTACAAAATGCTACCCTTGTTTAATATGCTAAATACTTGACCTTAATCTGCTCTGTCAAATCGTTGTCTTCTCCAAGATCTTACACAACAATCCTTATTGATTGAAGTATGGATAAATAATTCACAACTACTACTAAACCCTAAAAAAATTTACTGATCTTTACCCCAAAATACATCTTTGCCAAAACAACAACATTCACTATCATCTCTGCCAAAAACACCATGCTAAAACAAATAAACCACACACAATTACTAAGTGTCATCATAGATGACCAATTGAAATTCACCCACCATGTATCACATGAGGTTAAAAGTAACTGAGTGAAAGAACACAAATCACTAGGAATATACTCAGTTAGGCACACTGGTTGCCAAAAAAGTCCAAAAATTCACCAGACTGCAGAAATAATGTAACATGAATTCTTTAATATATCCAACACACCAACAGATTTAGTACTTTCATTCTTCAAGGGAACTTCTTCAAGAAGTTAAAGGATTAATTTTACATTATTTCTGCAGGTTGGTGGATTTTTGGACTTTCTTGGCAACCAGTGTGCCTAACTGGGTATATTCCTAGTGATTATGAGGTTAAAAAAATGATCAAAAACTAGGTACATTATACAGAGTAAAGATGTACCTCACTGACATAGCCAGAAGACATTTAGCCTCTACTTTCTTATGGCCATCTCTCTTATGCTGTCACAATCTTCACTAATGTTCAAGTCTCACAACTGATCAAACCTTAGCAATGTTATAACAAAATACACAAATTTGCGATAAATTATGACAATAGACCACACCACTGCCTAGCTCATAGAGAATTAAATTGGTTGGAACTACCACATCATATAGCCCTTTCTCAGTTAACTACAATACACAGACTTCTCTGTAAGCCAGAAAATTGCCCATCCCTTAACAGATAACCATCTGAAATGTCTGAGATGCTCATTTCCTGGAATATTCCATTTTCTTCCTCGTATGGCAATCTCAGAGTAGGTATAGGTTCATAGGTAGGTACTAGGCTATTGGCCCTAGGGCCTATATAAGCCTAGCCAAAAGTACCCTGGCTTTTGCCACCCAAGAAAATTATTTTCCTGTGCCACTGTCAAGGAGAGCCACAGAAGTGATCCCCGGGGTGAATTTCCTATCTCCCATCCAATCATCAAGATTTTTCTTGAAGATTGCTAATGAGGAGCTTTGTTTGATATAGATAGGTAGTTTGTTCCAGAGTATGGGAAGTCTCTGGGACAGGAATCTATCCCTCCAGCATGTTCTGTTTATTGTGGTGATGAGGTTTAGGTCCTTAGAGCATGTAGCTCGTAGAGATTGGGATTTCTTTAAGTGGAGCATGTCTAAAAGCTCTGAGTTTGACATAGCTTTGTGTGTTAGGCAGAGATCGCCTCTGAGTAGGCGATATGCAACAGAGTAAAGCTGCAGTTTTTTGAGACGGTCTGCATAGGGCATCTCTTTGAGGCTGGTAATCCTCTTTGTGAGGTATTTCTGTGGCCTTTCCAGTTGTAGATGTCTTGTGAGGTACATACCAAAAGGGGCATTGTACTCTATAATGGGTCTAATGAGTGATGAGTAGAGGGCAACAATGACCTCTTTTTTCCTGGATGAGAAACCTTTTGTGATGAGGTGTGCCACATAGAATGATTTCCTGACTACTGTGGCGATGTGATTATCAAAGGAGAGACTACTGTCCATCTGTGTCCCAAGGTTTCTTATCACACTTTCAGTGTTAAGTAGACTACCACCTATGTGGTAGTTCATGGGTACTGAGTTTTTACCAAAAGGAATGACAATGCACTTTTTGGCATTGAGCTTGAGGCCATGGCTTTGACACCAGGCATCTGTCCCAGCAAGGCCCTTTTGTAGGATGTCCACATCTTTTGGAGTTTTGATTATGGCTCCTAGTTTGCAGTCATCTGCAAACTTCATTAGCCAAAGACCTTCTGTGTTTGCCTGTACTTCAGAGAAGTAGATACCAAACAGGAGAGGACCCAGGACTGAACCCTATGGTACTCCACTTGTCACTGGTCTGAAGCTGGATTTGGAGTCTGCTACTTTCACAGTGTGGGTTCTGTCAGTGAGCCAGTTGGCAACCCATCTTGTGACATAGGGATTTATACCTAGTTTAGTGAGTTTATCTATAATTCCAGAGTGGGGGATGGTGTCAAAAGCCTTGGCGAGATCTAGATAGGCTGTGTGAACCACCTTACCCTCATCTATGGCTTTGGTGACTGCTTCAAAGAAGTCTATCAGGTTTAGGAGACATGATCTGCCTTTTACAAACCCGAACTGGGTGGAGTCCTGAGTTTGAAGATTACCAATGTCATTGTTTATAAGTTCCATGATGATACGCTCCATAGCCTTGCAGACCAGGCTCATTAGGCTAATTTGGTGTTAGTTTCTGGGGTCTGTGGTGGCTCCCCCTTTGTGGAGTGGGATAACTGTCACTGTGCGCCATTCAGTGGGCACATAGCCTGAGGTGAGGCTATGATTGAACATGGTACTTAGGTGGGGTGCCAGTTCGTTCTGTAGTTCATGTAGAACACAGCGTGGGATGTCGTCAGGTCCCATGGATGATGTGTTCTTGGTTTTGGATAGTGTGTTTTTTACCTGTGCAGCTGTGATTACAGGAACTATGCATTCTTCTGGTATAGAGATGGGCCCTTTAGGAGACGACAGAGGGGTAAAGTTAGCACTGAACCTATCTGCCAGGATGTTGGCAATATCCGTTGGTTCTGTATATTTAGTGCCATTGTGCTGTAACTCAGAGCAGATCTGAGTGTTGCCATTGAGATTCTTGACATAGCTATAGAATGCTTTGTGGTTGTCTTTAGAGTCAGTGGTGATTTTGTTTTCATAACTAGCTTTGGAGGATTTTATGAGGGATCTCAGTTTCTAACTGAAGCTGACCAGGGAGTTTCTCCAATCATGGGATTTTACTCTTTTTTTGCAACAGTTTCTTTCTTCTGTTGTAGAGTTTGTTTATGGCAGGGGACCACCAGATTGGCTTCCTTTTTTTGGGGGATAGCATCTTGGTTCTGTTAGGGATTGCACGATCCATGCACTCATGTAAGTGCTTATAAAGTGCATTTGTGTAGGATTCAGCAGTCATACCTCTATTGTCTGTCAGCATGGGTGTCGTGAAGTTTGCCACTTCTGTCTTAAGACTGTGGTTTCCCTAATAGGGGGTGGGGGAGGGATGTGGATGTCTAGGGTGATTAGCTTATGGTCGGATCTGACCAACGAGGAATTGACCTCTGGTGTGGAGCACTGGTTGCCCATGTTGGTAATAACCAGGTCTAGGATATTGCTGCCCCTGGTGGGGGTGTGGATAAGTTGATCCATGGCATTGGAATTTATGAATTCCAGAAAACGTTGAGCACAAGAGTTGGTACATGAGTAGTTTTTCCAGTTAATGGTAGGGTAATTGAAATTGCCCATTATTAGGGTGTTAGGTTGTACCCTAATATTTTCCAGTGTATTAAGAAATGAGGAGTGGGAATCCTGGGGCATGGTGGGGGATCTGTTGCAAGCTACAGTTTGGATTGCGGTCTTGCCCAGAGTTAGTTGCACTTGGATAATCTCGGATGCATTATGCTGAGCAACTAGCCTGGAGGTGTGGATATCTTTAATGAATATGGACATGCCTCTGCCTTTAGTGTTTCGGTCCAGGTTAGGTGGCTGAAAGGTGTGGTATGAATTATAGCCTGGTAATGCAGGGGTACTCTCTGGAGCCTTGAACCAGGTCTCTGTCACTGCACAGATGTCGATGTACTCCATTTTAAGGAGTGCCTCAAGAGAGTGCATTTTGAGGTTTAGACTTCTAGCATTGAGTAGCAATACCCTCAGATTCTTCTTGCCTGTACCTGTTAGGGTGGTGAATTTGTCAGCTGAACCTTGTCTAGAAAAGGCACTATAGGGGTGGCTAGAACCTTAGCCAGTATCCGGAATCCCAGGGGCAACAAGTGCAGGCCATCTCTGGCAAAGCATTGTGGCTTGTCGATCATGTCATCCCAGGCAGACACATACTGGATCCCCTTAGAATGACACCAGAAGCTTAGCCAATTGTTGAAGTCAATCATTTTGTCCTTGTACTGTGTTATCATTCTGGGTGATGGCAGGATGCTACTCAGGGCTAGGGTCATACCTGCCTGGGCTACAAGATCGGACAGCTCCTCCATGTCCCTTTTCATGTAGTCCAAGGAGGTGTGCCTCAGGCCATTCACACCAACATGGACAATGACAGAGTCATATTTGTACTTGTTGTGGAGTGACCTGAGTGCATGCGTTATGTTGTGGATCCTGGCACCCGACAGGCAGCTGACAGTAACTTTCTCCTTGTTTAGCCTGGTGAGTGGAACATCATTGTGCCTGACTATAGGGTCACCTATGACTAGAGTGTTGGGTACGTTCTTATGCCTTATGGGCTGTGGTTGAGTGGCACACTGAGTTTGTGGGCTATATGTCATTTGGGTTGAGTTGGGGGGTGGAGGTTGCTTGTGTTTCTGCTTTGGAGGTCCCTGTTGCTTGGGCAGGTTTTTACTGAGAGCCTCCATGAATGTAGGTGTGTGTTTTGTGTTTCTATGTGTGTGTTTTGGTGGTGTAGGTTTTGAGGGACTATGTGCCGAGTGTGGTGTGGTGCAAGTGTTCACCTTCTCCTCTTGACTGTCTAGTCCAGTCTTGGGTGAAGAGAGCTTTGCTTCCAGTATATATAAGTTCATAGGGTGTGGAGTTTGCAGGGGGGAATTACGCTCTACAAAAAGGAAGTTTAAAGGAGAAGAACGATGTTTGAGATTTGCTCTTCTGAATTTGTAATCTTTTTTTTTTCGGTCTGTCGGCACTTGGTGTTATAAGTACTGATATTTCAATAGGGAGTTCCTTAACAACTTAATGTAACAGTACTATCCCAACAGAATTTTACTGTCTAGAGAAAAATCCCTAATCACTATAACTAAATCATCTAATAATACAGGTGATTCGCCATATTCAAATAGAGTAGTTAAACTATGGAACCACATCCCACTACCACTGAAATCCACAGAATGCAAACTCATTTAAAACACAACTAAAAAACTGCACCTATCAAATCAATGGATCTACTCCTGTATGTCTCCAGGATAAATTCCCCTGTTATCTTCAGCTTGTCATATCTTCAAGATCATTTTTCATCATTCAGAATCATATGCCCCACAACCTGTCTTCACCAATACCTGAACAGTTTTACTAGCATCTCCAAGCCATATACATAGTTTTGTGAAAATGATAATTCCCTCACCTTCATACTTCTAATATAAATCTTATAATAGCCACATATCTATGAACCTGTTTTATACAATACCTCAGCTACAGTATTAACATTTTCTGCCCTATCTAGTTCCGTCTTTCCTTTCCTCACCTCCATTTCTTTGAATTTCTAAGCACTAATCACATGATCTATTATCCTTTTGACTAACCGACAAATACACCTCTTCAAATGATTGATGTTCATCATCTATTGATAAATAAATGTTTTATACTGTAATAGTTGCTGTATATTACTTTATGTCTGTTCATGTATATAACTGAATGTCTCTTTAAAAATGTTTTTGTATATTGGAGCTTTTCTTCCTGGACCTCCATTGAAAAGGGATTTTTGACTAAACTCCGTCAGACAAACCCAGTAAAAAAGTAAAGTAAAATAAATGAATAAATAAATAAATAATGTTTCTCACCTCTGGATACTTTAAGTATTGGGTTGCCAAATATAATGTGTAATATTATTAGGTCCAAAAATTCCACTGTAAGTGCTAATTGGGCCCTGCTATGGGTTTTCTGATTAGTGATGGAACCTACCTTCAGCCATTGCAGGTATTGGAAAAGTCTTTTAAGATCTGCTTAATGCTGTTGTCTGGCCACATGGAAGCATTGATGGATAAACTAAACAAACACCCCCCCAGATTTACTATTCCTCCATGCAGGACTAGCTTAGTCCTGCACGGAGGTGGCCGTTTAGGAGCAGGACGACACAGCGCCATGCATAGTAATGAGGCACACTGCCTGGGCTCCTAGTCTTACATGGAGCATTTAAGAGTGTAGGGGGTGTGTCTGAGAGCAGAGCTCTCAGAATATACATGCCCCCG
The DNA here is from genome assembly GCF_019279795.1 of Protopterus annectens. NCBI lineage: Eukaryota > Metazoa > Chordata > Ceratodontiformes > Protopteridae > Protopterus > Protopterus annectens. The sequence continues at coordinate 950,181,702 of NC_056747.1, forward strand.
CAATGAAGAACAGCAGAAAGGGGTAAGAAATGAGCGAGACCACTCATAGGTGTCCGCATATCCCCACCAACAGTCCCCCTTGTGTACAACAGCAAAAGTATACCTAAATCAAATAAACAAACCCTTTTTTCTTTTTTTTTTAAATCTGATTAAAGCTAACCTTAGGTGCGCGGGTTTGCCCATTGCTTATTTACAGTTAATGCCGCTTAAATGGCTGAAGACGATAACAAGAAAGATATATGCAAATGAAGCACCATAGCAATAGTGTAGTGGGCAGAGCATTTGCCTTACAAGTAGGCATTCCTGGTTCGAGTCCCACTGCAGTACATTCCATTTTCCATGGCAAAGCACATTATGATCAATATTTATGTTGCAAAACCCACCAAATAACATATATTTATGAACTGGAGTACTGCAGTAAATGCACATGTGAGGTGTCAGTATCATAATGAATAAAGCACTAGTAAGCAGGTTTAAACAACAATAAGCAGTAGTAAGCATATTTAAGAACTAGTAAGTGAGTTTAAGCCCATTTGTGCAGGGGTAAGCAATGTGCACACAGGTTAAGCAATTTGAAGCTAACTCTCTGTAAGCATATGTAACCGGAGGTTAGCATTGCTTACCCTCGCACAAACCCGCTTACAAATGCTCAAAAGTGCCTTAATCATTCTGTATCCAATGGCCCTTGTTCTACCCATCAACAAAATAAACAGCCATGCAGGTCTTGAACCCAGGAACCTATACACCCTAATCACAGTAGTTAACCACCAAGCCATCACAGAAGTACAAGAAAAATGAGGTATCAGCAAACAAGTCTTCACCATAGTAAAATCAAACTGAACCTGTGAAAGGAATCAGTATACAGACATATGTGCATTAACCCACTATATAACATAAATATGTGAACTGGAGTACAGTAGTAAGCCCAGAAGTCAGGTGTAATTGTAATAGAGTGTTGAAGTCCCAAATAAAACACAAGGACCCCATACAGTGTATGTACACATGAATCATGGATACCAGACATATATATAAGATGTAATGAATAAGAACTCAATGCCAAAAAGAAAATATATTGCAAAGTGTAATGTAAGCAATGCTAAGCATTGCACAGGCCAGCTTTGGAGGTGTAAGCAATGTGAAGACCAGCTTGCTCAGTGTGCCCAGTGGTATACCCCTTTAAACAATGCCAACCTTAGGTAAGCAGGTTTGCCCATAGCTTAGCCTTTTCAAAACTGGCCAATCATGGAAAAAAGCAGGAAATCAGCCCTACTTAAACCCAAGAGGTGGGAATACATCTCATAACTGGTTGTAGCTTCCCCTTGCAAGCACTATGGCAGTAAGAGGAGAAGGTGTGCACTTTTGGGTGCAGTGCTGGTGCATCCAGGAGTCCAAGGTCATGGCAGGACCATGATCAGAGATTGCTGCAGGGCCAGTACCAGGGCTCCCAATATAAGGCGGAGGCCTGGGACCATCTCACCCATGACCTCACCAGTGCCACTGGCATACCCCAAACTAGTGAGAAGGTCAGGCACCACTATGCCAACTTAAAGCGGCATAAGGGGGACCTCTTGGAGGAGTGACTCCAAGAGGCTAGAGCGGCAGGAGATGTTCCAGTCGTCTGTAAGTATTACACCAGTATGTGTGTGTAATAATTGCCAGCTCAGGTATATCATGGATAGGTATGGCTAAATATTCCTCTTATGTCCCCCACAGCTGCAATGGAGCGATCCACGAACCAGGAGGCCCACATCAGTCATCTGGTGAGGTTGTGATGCGAGGCAGGTCAGTAATACTCATGCATTTACTGTCATAGCAAATAAAACTAATAGTAATTGTAAATTAATTGCCTGTATAAAACCTGTATTGTTCAAGGCAAGTACTGCATACACTAGAGAATATGACAGGAAGAGTCTTATATTGTTTGTATGTCAAGAAAAGTGTAATAGTCTGACAAAACAGATCTAACTGCTGGACTGCATGTGTATATTCTGGTATCATATGGCAATGTAGATTTGTAATCATGTAATAGTACTGTTGTATTAAGCACTGTTACACACACCATGCACCATAAATTGAATGTGTAGGAATGCCTGTATATGACAGGTGTAATGCCCAGAGGCCATGTAGTACAACTGACAGACACATAGACAGTAAACAGGGAAAACACAGACAACAAAAACTGAATAGCACATGCATCTCAGATGTGAACTGTTGTTTTTTTAGCACACACAGCCATGGTTCGAATCCTGCCAGTGGTAGAAGACTGCATACAGATTTATACCTCACAACTGTACATATATGTCCAGAATGTCCAGTAAAGTGGCCCATATCTGTTCATAGGTTCATAGGTAGATACTAGGCTATCTGCCCAAGGGCATTTATAAGCCTAGCCAGAGTGTGTCGGCTTTCGCTGCCCCATTGATTAATTAACTGATCCTCTGTCAAGCAGAGCCAATGAAGTGATCCCAGGGGTGTATTTTCTGTTACCCATCCACTCGTCAAGGTTTCTCTTGAAGAGTGTTAGTGAGGGGCTGTGCCAGATGTAGTTTGGAATTTTGTTCCAAAGCATGGGGAGTCTCTGTAACAGGAATCTGTCCCTCCAGCATGTTCTATTTATTTTTGTGGCGAGGTTTAGCTCACTAGAGCACGTGGCTCATAGTGACTTGGATTTCTTTAGGTGGAGCATGTCCATCAATTCTGAGTTGGACATGGCTTTGTAAGTCAGGCAGAGATCACCTCTGAGTAAGCGATATGCCACGGGGTACAGCCGGAGATTTTTCAGTCGGGCTGCATAGGACATATGTTTGAGGCCAGTAATCCTCTTTGTGAGGTACTTTTGTGGTCTTTCCAGCTGTTGGAAGTGTCTTGTGAGGTACTTCCCAAATGGGACATTGTACTCTATGATGGGTCTAATGAGTGACGAGTAGAGGGGCACTATAACCTCTTTATTTCTAGATGCGAACCCTTTAGTAATTAGATGGGCCATATAGAAGGATTTCAAAACTACTTTGGCAATATGATTATCAAAGGAGAGATTACTGTCTACCTGGGTCCCCAGATCTATTATTACCTTTTCTGTATTAAGGGGGCTGCCACCTATGTGGTAATTCATGGGTGTTTTGTCTTTCCCAAATGGGATGACTATGCATTTTTTGGCATTTAGCTTGAAGCCATGATTTTGAAACCAGGTGTCCATCTCAGTAAGGCCCTTTTGGAGAATGTCTGTGTCAGCCGGTGAGTCAGTTATGGCTCCCAGTTTGCAGTCATCGGCAAACTTGGTTAGCCATAGTCGTCCTGTGTTTGCCTGTACTTCTGAGAAGTATATGCCGAGCAGTAGGGGTCCCAGGACCGAGCCTTGCAGGACACCACTTGTGACTGGTTTAGAGTCGGACCTGGAGCCCGCTATTCTTACTGTGTAAGTTCTGTCTGTAAGCCAATTGGTAACCCATCTTGTGATGTAGGGGTTTATGTTCGGGCTGGTGAGTTTTTCTGTAATACCCGAGTGGGGAATGGTGTCGAAAGCCTTGGCGAGGTCAAGGTAGGCTGTGTGAACCACCTTTCCCTCATCTATGGCCTTGGTGACTGTCTCGAAGAAGTCAACCAGGTTTAGTAGGCATGATCTGCCCTTAACAAAGCCGAACTGGGTCGGGTCAAGTGTTTGGAGGTTCCCAATGTCTTTGTTAATGAGTTCCATGATGATGCACTCCATAGCCTTGCAGACCAGGCTAGTCAGGCTTATGGGGCGATAGTTACCAGGGTCAGTTGTGGCCACTCCTTTGTGGAGAGGAATAACCATTGCTGTGCACCATTCTATGGGCATGTAGCCTGTGGAGAGGCTGAGGTTGAACAGTGTGTTTAGGTGGGGGGTTAGTTAATTTTGTAGTCTGTGCAAGACGCAGCCAGGGACACCATCTGGTCCCATTGATGCTGTGTTTTTGGCTTTTGAAAGGGCTGTTTTCACCTGTGCGTCTGTGATTTTTGGGACACTACACTTTTCCAGCATTGTTGTGAGCCCTTTTGGAGGTGAGAGGGGGGGTGAAGTTTACACTGAATCTATCTGCCAGGATGTTGGCAATATCAGTAGGTTCAGTATATTTTGTGCTATTTTGCAATAGTTCAGTGCATATCTGTGAGTTCCCACATAGATTCTTAACATAGCTAAATAAGGCTTTGTGGTTATCTTTTGAATCCTTGGCTATTTTTCTTTTGAAGTTAGTCTTGGATGATTTCATAAGGGACCTTAGTTTATTACTGATACTGATCAGGAATGTCTTTCCTTCTTGGGATTTGCTTTTTTTCTGAACTAGTTTCCTCCTTCTGTTGTATAGCCTGTTTATGGCAGGAGTCCACCAAACTGGTTTCCTTCTCTTAGAAGAGTGAGTCTTGGTTTTGCTAGGGATGGCATGATCCAGGCATCCTTGCAGGTGCTCATAGAGTGCATTTGTAAAGGTTTCTGCATCTTGGGCAGCATTATCCTTTAGCGTGGGGGGCTGTGAAACTTACCACCGTTGTCTTAAGTAAGGTGAAGTTTGCTTTAGAAATTTTTTTACTGTGGTTTCCTTAGTTGGGGATGGTGGTGGGGTGTGGACATCCAGAGTGATTAGTTTATGGTCTGATCTAACCAGTGACGGGTTGATCTCTGGTGTGGAGCACCTGTCGCCCATGTTGGTGATGACCAGGTCCAATATGTTTTCACCTCTGGTAGGGGAGTTTACCAGCTCATCCAGGGTGTTTGAGTTGATGAATTCCAGGAAGCGCTGGGCCTGGGAGTTTTTACTCAAGTAGTTTTACCAGAGAATGGTAAGGTAATTGAAATCACCCAATATCAGGGTGTTTGGTAGGACCTTCATTTTTTCCAGTGTCTCCAGAAAGGTGGAGTGGTGGTCCTGGGTCATGGAGGGTGATCTGTAGCAGGCCACAATTTACATTGCAGATTTGTCCGATATTAGTTGCACATGGATGATCTCAGAGGTATCATGCTGTGCCACTAACCTGGAGGTGTAGGTATCCTTGATGAATATGGGTACACCCCTTCCTTTTGTGTTTCGGTCTGTGTTCCGTAGCTGAAACGTGTGGTATTAGTTGTAGCCCGGTAGCACTGGGGTGCTCTCTGGAGCCTTGGACCAGGTTTCAGTTACTGCACAGATGTCGATGCTTTCTATACTGAGGTGTGCTTCGAGTGTGTGCATTTTGAGATTTAAACTCCTGGCATTGAGTAGCATAACCCTCAGTTTTTTGTTAATTGTGCTGTTTACAGAGGTGGGTTTGACTCTTGAGCCTTGCCTCAAAAAGGCACTATGGTTGCAGAGCCTTGGTCAGTATTCAGAAGCCTAGGGGTGACAGGTGCAAGCCATCTTTGCACAGCAACACAGCTTGTTGAGCATGTCGTCCCAAGCTGACAGACACTGGATCCCCTTTGAATGACACCAGAAGCTTAGCCAATTGTTGAAATTGATAATTTTTTTTCTTTATACTGAGGTATCATTCTTGGTGAGGGCAGGATGCTACTCTGGGTCAGGGTCATACCAGCCTGGGCTACATGATCAGAGAGCTCTTCCATGTCTCTTTTCATGTAGTCCAGGGAGGTATGTCTTAGGTCATTCACACCAACATGAACAATGTTGCCTATCAACCTATCCCCCTGGGAAATCATTGGGACGATCCCAGACGTATAAGCAGCAAACAGGAAATACAACTGATTGACACACATCTATGAGAACAAAGCTGGCACACTAGCAAGCCTCCAATACCTTATGTGACTAAGAAGCCACGTATGTCCCATTTACACCCCAACTTGTCAAGCTGTGGTCAGAGTGTGTACAGTAACAGGGTGATATGTATGTGCATAATAGTAATGTGGAATCTAGTACTGTGTGTGGGAACATTCAGGTAGTGCTAATAAACATTCCTCCCACAGGTCTGTCAGATACCAACACTGTGCCCAGAAAGACAAGAATGATACCCAGTGCTTGTACTGTTCACAGTGGTATTGTATGGCATTGCAACTGATGGAGTTGCTCTGAATAATGAGATATTACACATCACTGTCTCCCACACTGTCCTACAACATATAACTGTTTAGGAAATCTGTATAAGAGTGTTGTAATACAAGTTCAGAATGCAAAAGCACATGGGATTAATAAGACAGAAAGCAGATAGGAGATATACAGCAATATCTATATAGCAGACACAACTGTGATGGACAGTGTTTAAGTTGTAGCAGACACAGCCATGGTCTGAATCCTGGGAGTGGAATTAGGCTGCATACAGAATCATACTCCACAACTGTACAGATGAGGCCAGAATGTCCAGTATACGGGCCAATATCTGCTGCCTGTCCCCCTGATAAGTCTGTGGGATGATCCCAGATGTTTAGCTGGCAAACAGGGAATACAAGTGATTGTCGAACATGTATGAGAGCACACCTGTCACTGTAGCAACCCCCAAAACTGTTAGGAGAGTAATATTTCAAGTATGTCCTATCTACACTCCCATGTTGTCAAGCTGTGACCAGAGTGTGTACAGTAACAGAGTGAGATGTATGTGCATAATACTAATGTGTAATCTGGAACATTGTGTGGCAACAGTCAGGTAGTGATAACAAACATTGCTCCCACAGGTACATCGGATACGAACACTGTGCTGAGAAATACAGACCATTATAACCTGTACTGGTACTGGTACTGTTCACTCTGGTATAGCAGGGAATTGTGAGTGTTACAGTTTCTCTGAATAATAAAGTATCACTGGTCACTATCACCCACACTGTACTACATAATATAACTGTGTAGGAAAGCATGTATATCTGTGTGTCATGTCACTATAGGTGGAAGAGGACAATATTCTAGATATGTCCCGGCACACTAGCATGTAGTCAACACATGGCCAGAGTCTGTGCAGAAAGAGTTGGATAGCTATGTGCACAACATCAACCTGGAATCTGGGAGTATGTGTAGAAACAGTTAGTTAGTGTTAACAAACATTCCCCCCACAGGTATACCAGGTAAGAGGTGTATACTGCAGGTAAAACCGGTTCATGTGTAATGATGACAACAGCCATATCACTGTCCAAACTAAAGCTATAGGGTAGTTTAGTAAGACTTGTAAGGTACAGATAACAGCACTGACTAGGAAAGTAATGTGGACTACAGGAATATACTAGTTGTTAATAGGCATATTTCTCCCCCCCACCATATCTCCAACAATAATCAACATACCCACCCCAACTGGTATGTAATGACACCTATGTTCTGATAATGTCCAATTGTTTGATACATATTTTAATGGTTCCCATGCATGTACTATATTGAATTATTCCAACATTGGTGGCATGGTGCCATCAATGTACATGCATGCTGTTCTTGTTACCACTGTGGTCCCATATATGCATGTGTTCTGTTTGCTATGCAACTTTTCCATATCTTGTGTCTGGGTTAATGGGAATATCTATGCATGCTGTTATAAGTAACCCTGGAATGTGTTGACTATTAATAACCCACATATGATGATGAAATGTAAACACTATAGCACGCTTGGGAAGGCTGTTCCCAGCGGACCCACCTGTCCCACCTCAGCTGGCAGTTTTAACAGGCACCAGCATGTCTGGGACCCAACCCAGGACCTCCCTGTCCATTGGTCCTGCACCACCTTTGGATGGAACCACCTCAGGGGATGGGGCTCACACCCCCCGGGAGTGAGCGCAGACAGGCACCTGTCACCCATCGCCGGGTCAGGGTCGTGGTGAGTAGAGAGATCAACCAACAGTTTGGTGATCTTCTACTCCAGCTTGAGGGCCACATGTCATGATTAGAGAATCAGTCTGGCTCTGTGACTCAGCCTCCAGCACAGCCACCTTTGGGGCTGTGAAGGTGCAGTGGTGACTGCCCATGGGTGGGGACCTCAGTCCCACTGTTTCCACTAGGGGGCTTGTGGGCTTCAGATTTCCCAACACCCCTCCCCATCAAGGTGTTTACCCCCTAAATGTGTCATAAACCACCCCTGTATGCATCTTGTTTGTCTTGTCTGTTGACCTACCCAACCTACCTCCCCAAATATACCTACTACCCTCCCCAACATCCCACTCTCACCTGAGAAAAAATAAAAGGGCAATCTGTTCCCACAAAAATATCTAGCCCCATACACAGTTGTCCATTTCACACACTTGTCCACTGGACATGTAATCTGGTCTAAATGGCATCACAACTTATTTTTGTTGTCCTCAACCCATCCCAGGGGGTTGAGTGTCCAAATCTACCTCCAAATTCAATGTATATGCACAGTGGTTGCTGTAGAAGAAATGGGTAGCAATGGACCTTCCCTACACCTGTCCTGCACATCCCTGGCTATTTTCCCTAATGTCTCTCCCTCTTTGTGCCCCTTTTTCACCACTTTCCTATCAACCCCTTTTTCTTTTCTTTTAAAGAAATTAGAATGGGGGAAAGTGGGAGTAAGCACTTTTAAGCAGCAGTAAGTGAGTTTAAGCCTGTTTGCACAGGGGTAAGCAATGCCTACACAGGTTAAGCAATTTAGAAGCTGAGTATAAGAAAGTGTAACCGGAAGTTAGCAGTGCTTACCTCCACGCAAACCTGAGCAAACCCACTTACAACTGCTTTAAAGTGCCTTAATCACTCTGTATCCAACAGCCCGTGTTCTGCCCAGCAACAAAACAAACAGCCTTGGCAAGGCTCGAACCCAGGACCCTGCACACCATACTCAAAGTAATTTACCACTAAGCCATGTCAGATATACATAACCCTGATGTTTTCAAAACATATCATCCAGCCCAGTCATTCAACAGTACAGAGAATGTATTCTAACATTTCGATGCATGTTTGTGTGTACATATATTAATATCTAAACAGGTACAACATATCTATTGTAGCTATATATATATATATATATATATATATATATATATATAAACATATATACATGCAAATGCCTACATCTATAGATATATATGTCTACATCTATATGTCTAAATATACCCGCGGTAGTAGTGCTGCGGTAGCGTTGTCGCTTCACAGCAAGACGTTACATTCGATTCTCAGCTAGAGTGTCTTCTGTGTGGAGGCATGCATGAATGGGCATGCCTTCATTGAAGGTTGTGCATCAGGGCTGGTAACTCGGCATGTAAAAATCCACTACCAAATGTTAGCGGACCCAGTTATGTTGGTATATATGTAGATATCAATAACTATATGTGCATACATATCTATTCTGATATACCTACTAATGTCAAAATATATGTAGATATCCATACATATATGTGCATATGTATCTCTGTATATGTGTAGACATATATTGCTCTGTATATGTATATATCTGGGTGTTTATTTGTATATCTGTGTACATAAGATATCCATCTATATATGTTGATATGTATATCTGCATGTCTATATAGTTATTTGGATAAGTATATGTACATATATCATCACCATATGTCCTGAACATGGAGTGTAGCCCTACCTCAGCCCCTGTAGACCCAACTTTGTATGCAAGGGGATGTCAGGTATGTATAGCAGGTATACTTGTAGAGTATTGCTACTGTAATAGGGATTGTCTTCACAGACATGGTGTGTGTGGGAGGTCACATCTGCTTTTAACATGTGCGCCATTGACTACTGACAGACATCCTAAGGACATCATAGTACAGTACCATTGCTAGGATGTAATGCTCTTGTGGACTACAGCAGAGATAATGACCAATATATGTGGACAGTCTGACACACTCTGGACAGTCCAGAGGTGTACACATAACCCCTTAGTGCAAGACATGTGTACCAATCCTGACAATGTGGATGTTAACAGCATGTAGATGGGTATAACACATAACTACTGGTATACATTTGCTCCCATAGGTTATGCATTCACACATCCCTGTCTGTCCTGCCACATTATAACCGCTAGTAAGGGGGTGCCTTGGCCACATACCACCCACTAGATATTGACATACATCTATAGAGAATCCCACTGCTCTGTCTGACATACATGGCTGTTATGGTGGCTCAGCAGCAGTACATCTGGCAAGTAACTGGACATTACATCTCACTGGATAAGTACACTAAGATACTAGGCATGTAATAAAGCATTGTACAGGCTACAGGCAGACCGGCTCAACACTGGCCTACACTTCCTATGGGGGAATGCACATGTACCTGCACATAGATAGCAGGCTTTACAGGCATGAGACAGCACAGAGTAACATACACCTGTGTGTAAGTGCATCACCACAACCAATGTGAACACAGCCACAGCTACATATGGCATGCTAGCGTATTATTACAGTATATGGACTATCTGTTCAACACCAAACTCATATGTGCCACCCAAGCACTAACCCTACATATACTGGGCCACTGCACAGTGGGGTCCCCTGCCTGTCTGTGGTATGGGACATGTGCATGTATGGCCCTGCAAACATGTAAGCCAATAGGGTAACATACAGTGGAGCAGCATGTAACATCAAATAGAACAGGACCAAGAACAATGGCATCTACCACAGTCTGTACACAGGCCAAGGTACATATGAACAGTACACACACTGCCAACAATCACCATAAGTACGCAGACCTCAGTACTGTACACACAACCACAGAATGTCCAGGTTATGTCATCAGATGTAACCCCTACTATACATTACATGTGTAGCAGTCTGATATCTCACTGGCTTGTTATCAGGTATGATGACACTAATTATGGTGTACAGCACATATGCACATCTTAATGCACAACATATGTACAAATGTTGACAGGGTTTTGGCTGGAGGCACATGCACAGGGCCAGTATTGACATATTGCTGTGATAACCTCATACATTTACTATTGTAACAGGGTTTGTTCAGAGCACCAGTAGTTATGTGTTATACCCATCTATATGGCTGTTAACATCCACATTGTCAGGATTGGTACACATGTCTTGCACTAAGGGGTTATGTGTACACCTCCTATGAGGGATATGAAGTCAGTAACTCTCAAGGCTGTCACCATCTACAGACTGCAATCCTCACACTACCTTCTGCAGTTCACAGATAGGTGCTCTGTGGGTAACACCTGAAACAAAAGGTACCACACACTGGCAGATGGCCCTACAGATGGGTGTTCCCTCATAAACATAGCACTGGCATGGCAGGTATGTAAGCATGTAGGACAACCATATCCACACACACCCTGTTAAACCAAAATTATTCCAAATGCAGTATAGCAGCACTTACAGTCTGTAGTCAGGTGAGGCACATCCCCCTCCTGTGTGTTGGTCTGTTTCCACAGTGTATGTTGTTAGAGGTAAACCCCAATCCATCTGAGATGCTGTTTGGTAACAACAGATTGAGTTCCTGCTCACAGTGAATGAAAGGCCCGACACCAACATAATGTTCCTAGATATTGATGTGTGTTTCCATGCAATTGGCTATGGGAATGTTACCATAGCTGTTTCACATGCAATCAGCTAGAGGAGGGCTGCAATTCCTGCAGTGACCATCAGCTGATCCTGAGCATCACTTAAAATGCACAAGCTGCTGCCTAAGCAAAGCAGGTGTAAGTCTCCACACCTACCAGAGAGGGAGTAAGAGAGGCAGACAGAGGCACAGAAAAGCCAGGGAGGGGTGAGAGAGTAAAACCTATGCATGTTTGTGTCACATACCTACCAGTACAGGGTATCAATCCCCCAATGACTATGTAGTGCTATCACATATCCATGCAGTTATTGGATGCACCACATAGGTTACATGTTGGGGAGCCCTCAGAACGTATATGTGATGATGAGTGATATCTGCAACAGGGATATGGTAGCTATGTGGTAGATGTAGTACACGTGCCTGCCCATATGACCAGGTGTCAGCGTCAACACAGCCACACTCTCACAGGGATGCACACACATTGCCACACTTGGCAGGGCCAGAATACAACTCATCAGTAGTGGGATTGCCACAACACAGTACTGTGCAGGTATCACATGCACCACAGGGGTCATACGGAGGTTATATATGCAAAGGGTATGCGGAGGTGTCTAACATCAGACAACATGCTTCAGTATGCCAATGGGGGTTGTAGTGAGTGTGAATGTGGTCATACCCATCATACACCACACACACAGACATGGGTGCCAGTACTGACATGCATGTGTGTACTGCTTCACAGGTGTGTTGTGGTTGATGGTGCCAGACGGCTATACAAGGCTAGGTGATAGATATACCTTGGCATCAGGCCACAAGACAATGGTCTGCATTGTGGCTCAGGGGTGTATTGTCTGGAGTTGCCCACACAGGTGGGTGTTGTATTCATCATCCAGTCATTTGGGTGACTATTGTGTGTGGCCAACACTGTGCATTGCTTGCCATACATGTGTTCCTTCGTCCATGATATGGACAGTGTCTGGCATGTGCACACCTATCACATGCATGCACAGTGACATGTGGAACTGTACCTGGGGTGTCTGGCCCATGTTGTGTACACAGTTCGTTACCATCAAATATGCCAGTCCTGGACTCACGTGGTGGGGACTGTTCATGGACAGCAGGTTGGCCCTGCACCTACATTGCTAGAATGATACCAGTATTCCCTGGTATCAGTGGCATCTGTCCATACAGGACTTGTGTTTCAGGTATGTTATGTCCTTTGTGAGTCACATTTGATGGCACCACAGGTGTTCCAGGTGTCCAGTGGGAAACATGGGGGAGGTGCACTGTTGGCATGTACATACCTATTGGACTGATGGACAGGGTGCCATGCCCTCTGTATCCCACTGCAATCACACCATGGTTACTATCAGTGGGCAATATGCAGGGTACTACCAACATAGCGGGTGTTGCCTATGCAAGTGTGTGTGTGTGTGTGTGTGTGTGTGTGTGTGTGTGTGTGTGTGTGTGTGTATGAGACATGGGTTGAGAGTGTGCCGTGTAATATAAGGGTTGCTAACATTGTTCAGCTGGCATTGATGTCACATTTAGGGGTATGGATTTGCACCCCAGCCTCTTGGCTATTTCACATCTGTTATCCCTGTACGGTGGACATTGTGATATATACTTGGCCCAACCATATAAGAAGTTTGCAAAACCCACTTCACATTGAGTCCAGTTGTTATGCACTCTCAACCACCACCACACAGGATACGAATCACACACACACACACACACACACACACACACACACACACACACACACACACACACACACACACCTGTCATGTCTGGAATTAGAACTCCTACCTAACTAGTATATTACACTATAGCACTGCGCCATTATAGGATGCGCCACAGAGATTACTGGAGTTCTCCTTCACCAAAAGTGTATTTCACAGTGAATGACATCAGCAGGATTGCCAAAGTATGGCATTTGAATTGTAGTGCATGTGACTAGCCTAAAATGCATTGCTCCCTACACAAACATAGAAACACACACAAAACATCCATAACTGCCAAGTGTGGGGATGGAACCCTACCAGAGTTCTATATCACACTACTGCATGATGCTGTTATAGGACACACCACGGAGATTACTGGAGTGCCCCTTTCCCAAAGGTGTATATCACAGTGAATTACATCAACAGGATTGCCAAAGTAGGGCATTTGATTTGTATTGAGTGTGACTAGCCTAAAATGCATTGCTTTCTGGACACACAGATACACACACAATTGCCAAGTCTGGGATTAGAACTGCTACCTAACTATTCTATCACACTACAGCAGTATGCAGCTATAGGATGCACCACGGAGATTACTGGGCTACAACCTTCCCAGAGGTGTATTTCTAGGTGGATGACATCAGCAGCTTTGCCAAAGTAGAGCATTTGAATTGTAGGGAGTGTGACTACCCTAAAAAGCATTGCTGTCTACACAGAGTCAGACAGACACACACACATACACACAGACACGCACACACACTTGCCAAGTCTGCAATTAGAACTTCAACCTTACTAATTTATCACACTACAGCAGTACACAGTTATGGGATGCACCATGGAGATTACTGGGCTACAACTCTCCCAAAGGTGTATTTCACAGTGGATGACCTCAGCAGGCTTGTCATATTAGGGCTATGGGGGGTGGGGGCAGTGTGTGTGCATGGGCCATAACCCATTCAACTAGAGCTTGACACACCACATGCAGGTACACACAGGGTCATATTTCACAGGTGTGTTGTCCTTAGATATATGTCTGTATTCCTATCCACTGTGTGTGCAAAGCATGTATTGTGCATACAGAGGAGTGTCTACACTAACATCTGCAACTGCCAGATATGTCTGGTCCACTGATGTTTGCAGATATGGCCTTCATGTGTTTAAGTGTGTGAGCATGCCCAGTATGATCTTTCAGTATGTTGTTGACTGACATTGCCTTCGTTTCTCTAAGTGTGTGAGCATGCCCAGTATGCCCATTTGTATTGAATGTGTGGATCGAGTCCAGGTAGTTTGTACTGCAGTGCTGACCTTTGTGTTGTACACCTACAGGTAGCATACTGTTTCTGCAAGGTATCCGTTGATCATTTGGCATTGACTGTTACTACATTTCTACATAGGATGGGGGGGCACACCTGGCCATTTCTACATTTCTACACAGGATTTGGGGGGGGGCACACCTGACTATTTCTACATTTCTACACAGGATTGGGGGGCACACCTGACTGTTACTACATTTCTATGTAGGATGGGGGGTGGCACACCTGACTATTTCTACATTTCTACACAGGATTGGGGAGGGCACACCTGACTGTTACTACATTTCTATATAGAATGGGGGCACACCTGACTATTTCTACATTTCTACACAGGATGGGGGGCACATCTGACTGTTACTGCATTTCTATGTAGGATGGGGGGCACACCTGACTGTTATTACAGTACTACATAGGATGGGGGGTGCACACCTGACACTTGTGCACATTTGCTATGACTGTACTGGTATGTCAGGAACTCCATTTCATTCTGCATTCTTACCTATCATGCTGACTAGAGGCATACCAGTGTACTACAGATCTTAGCTTTGATTTACCTACATATTAGTTTCTGATTTCCTACCCTTCAGAACTAACATCCCACTGCCTGACCTGCTGTAATCTGTCTGTGTAGGCCTGGGATTACCCATAGGCATCATTCAGAGGCCATAGCACAGCCTTTGATTGTGTTTGTCTACACCTAGTCCTGCTGGCTGAGACTGCTGTTAGGTATGTGATCCTCCTTGACTGGCATGTGTGAGTCATATAGACACACATGTCACCCAGCACATTTCCTGCAGTGGGTTTTGTCACCCTGTGTAGTACTTGCTACTATGGTGACTCCAGTATGTGTTACAGATGTCATGTTGTCACTATGGGTGTCTGCTATCTGCTGCCATAACATTCAGCCACCCAATTCCCTTGCATGCTCACATCCATACCATAGATACAGGTAACGACACATTCTACTCCATTTGGCAATTGGTAGGTTGATTGACTTACCTTGTGGGTGTGCCAGGATTGAGGATGGTGCTGGAGGGCTGCCTATGTTGGATGTACATAGTACACTCCCTATACATGGTTGAGCGCAGTTAGTGTCATGTTTGGCATCTCTTTTACTGTATGAGTGAGTCAGAGAGAGGTGTAATTCCCTGGGTTCTTACTGTGTCAGTGTATGTGCTATGCGTTGTCTCTTTGCCATGGCCTCGGCATACTGGGCATGCCTCCATCTGCCTACTGGGGCAGGCTCAGGTTGTTCCTCCTCCGAGTCACTCTGTGCCTGTGCAGGCCTTGGCATTGGTGGGGGGCTGTGTAGCCCTGCCCCGTGCTGTTCCTGCTGCAGCTGTTTCTTCAGGATCATATTGTGTAGCATGGCACATACCATAACAATCTGGGTACATGTAGCTGGTGAGTACTGCTAGGTTCCACCGGATGTGTCCAGACACTGGAACCGTGACTTGAGCATCCCAAACACATGCTCTATTATAAGTCGGTCTGTGTGTGTGCCTCATTATGGTGTTCTTGTTCAGGTGTGTGTGCATTTCTGATGAGTGTCATCAGCCACGGCTCCAGTGTGTAACCAGCATCCCCCACTAGATGACCATAGGGGATGTCCCCATTGGAAAACCTCTGGTACAGCTGCATCAGATGCCAAATGTGGGAATTGTGATAGCTTCCAGGGCAGCCAGCACACACATTCATTATAATGCCCTGGGCATTGCACATGACTTGGCAGTTGATGGAGGTGAGGCCCCTGCCGTTGATGTAGGCCCTACCCTGATCACCGGGTGGTGCTTTTATGCATATGTGCATGCAGTCTATAGCAATCACTACCTCAGGGCATTCTGCTATTTGGTGGAAGATATGCATATTGCTGGTAAACACCTCATGGGTGTTGAGGAAATATACATGCTCACTGGAATATGCTGACATGGTATCCAGGAACTGGTGGAATACTCTGGATGCTGATGCGTGTGAGATCCCCATGATATCCCCAGTTGAGCTCTGGGAGGTACCTATGGCTAGTATTCCTAGGCCTACACATACCTTGGTATCCACTGGGATGGGTTCCCCTCGGTCACTTCTATTTATCAGGTGTGGCTGACACAGCTCAACAATTTGCTGTAGGAGGTCCATGTCCACCCCATAGCGCTCCACTATCTCCAGCTCATGTAGCCTCTGATAGGTTAACCTGGGTCTGTACACTCTTCTCCATCTCCTCACTGTGGGTTGTTCGGCATCCTCATCACCCTCAGCCTCTTGCATATGTTGTTCTATGTTGCCTGCTGCAGCCCCTCTCATTTTGTAGTTTTGTTTGTTAAAAGTTCCCCACTTGTAAACACCGGTGTTGTAGAGTATGGGAAAAACCAGAGGAAAAGGCATTTGCATAGTTTATAGTAGTGTTCTGGTCTGGGCTGGTCTGCTGCCTGTGTAATTGGCTGATTCTGATACATTTCACCTGCCAGCTATGCTAGTTCTCCTTGATTACCTTACTACTGCTGTTTTCCCTTCCCATTGCCTTCCTGTTTAAGCCCAGGGACTCGCCGTGCAAACAGAGTGCTCAAACATGCACAGTGCTGCTATTTCTTGGTTTAACTTGTTTTTCTTCCTTTAAAACCCGGTGCACGGTGCGCACACCCGCTTAGGCAATATAAATAGTGTTAGGCAGATTCAGACACACCCCCTTGCTTAGCTGTGCTAAGCTAGGAGCACACCCGAGCCACAGGGCTCCAGTCCACTTACAGTATGCCTGACACCCCCCCCCATGATATCAGCTAACTCCTAGGCTTGCACCAAGCTATTCCTACTCTTACACTGTTGGGACCTGACTAGCATGCTGGGGAAAACTGGGATTCACTATCATTCCCCTCATTTGCATAGGATTGCCTGCTAATGCATAGTTACATGTCTCACACTGAGTCTCCCCCCTTAACAACCACTATTCACTGGCCATGTTGTCTTCTGCCTGCCATTGACTTTCATGGCAGAATAGTGATTTTTAGTTAGAATGCTTATTTTAGGTTTATTTTATTATTTTCCCCCAGATCCCATTTGCACGCCACTGCCCTACGCTTAAACAGCCGACATCCGCTAAAAAAAAATAAAAGTTGATTTTTTTATTTTTTTAAGCTGTTTGCAATGCCAATGGCCTTATACTTGGCCATTGGCATGCTTCCTGAGTGATATGCAGCCATTATTTGGAGCTGTCACAGCTCTGTTTTAGATTTTGCACTAGTCCTGCACGGCTGGTTGCAAGCTTCCTGGATCGCAAATTCACCTCATTTTCCTGGATTTCTCCTGCAAATGGGGTGATTTGCATACTGGGGCTTAGTCCATGCAGGACTAGTGCAGGAGCGCTCATGCATGCCCCTGCTGGCTATTCCTGGATCGCACGGCAGGCATATTGCCTGCTAAAGCCCCTGCACTGATCCTGCACACCGTGCAAGGCTTGCAGAATACCGGGGGTTCTTTATTCACACCATGACAGTCAGGCTACTTTCTGTAAAATGGAACCTCCTTAGGATGTACTAGAATGCATATTATTGTTTACTAGAATGCATAATAATATTTTTGCAGTCTAGCATGTACCCAGTTCATATTGGTTTAAAAAAACACTGAAATATATTGTTTCTACAGAAGGAAAATTTAAGCGACTGATATATCCAGATAGTTAGGTGGTTACAGACTACTGTATTCCAGCTGGAAAACCTTTTTGGATGTGGATGTGCTTTAGAGCTGTCTGCTGTATCAGAGAATGGAACATCTGGCAGCATCTCTGAACAACTGGCTGGAACATTTATGCATCTGACAGCTGTACTGGATATTTTTTCTGACTCCTAAGGAGTCATTTTTTCCTGTAGATATTACTTTGTTCAGTGGGTTCTCTTGTCTCTTGTCTTTTCTAACAGTGAGCGTATTCTCTAGCCAGCTATATGGCAAGGCTCAGCTACTGTAGGATACTAATTTATTGCTGTCTTACTATTATCTCTTTAATAGTTAATTGTGCTAAGTATCTCTATATTTTCTGAATTTACATTGCCACTTATTCTTAGTTGTGATTTACAGTCCTTATTTCATCTTTCCTCATCCTTGCTTCTTGGAATCCTAGCAAAATACCTTGTGATACATTTAAAGATCAAGTTTAATGTATTTGTTTGAGTTTAGTTAGCAATTGTTATAATTATTTTATTTCTATAATGTGTGACCCACTGTACAGTTAGTCATATTTAATGATTTGTAAATAAAATAACATTTTAAATATTTCATTTTAGATATTTTTTCTTTCATTAAGGTAATATGCAACTTTTCAAACTTGTTGTTTTGGAAAACCCACTATTTGTCAGCCTCCAGTTAAATGATATTCAGAATGCTGTAACTGGAAGGTTGCCAAGTTGCTTAGATCAACATCTTGAATGATGTCACTGACTAAGTCACAGTCTGAGTGCCATGGCAGTCAAGGAATAAAAGAAGGTGTGTTTTATGTTTTTCTTTTCTCACCTTCTCCTATCTCTCTTAGTTTGTGCGAATTTGAAGCTTTAGATATAGATATCTCTATATAGAAATATCTCTTTCTCACACACTCTCTGTCTCTCTTTACGTGTGTGTGTGTGTGTGTGTGTGTGTGTGTGTGTGTGTGTGTGTGTGTGCACGCGCGTGTGTGTGTGTGTGTGTGTGTGTGTGTGCATGTATGTGTGTATATATGTCCCTTTTAGATGATCATATGTTCATAGGTTCATAGGTTCATACTAGGCTATCTGCCCTAGGGCATTTATAAGCCTAGCCAGAATGTGTTTGGCTTTCGCCACCCATTTTAAATTTATTTTGCTATGCCCTTTTTCGAGGTTCGTATACTGTGCCTCTGTCTAACAGTGACACAGAAGTGATACCCGGGGTAAACCTACAATCTCCCATCCATTCATCAAGATTCCTCTTGAAGAGAGTCAATGAGGGACTCTGCCTAACCTGGACTGGGATTTTATTCCAGAGTGAAGGGAGCGTCTGGGTTATGAATCTGTCCCTCCAGCATGTCCTATTTATTTCAGTGCTGAGGTTCAAGTCTCTCGAGCGCGTAGCTCGATGGGATTTGGATTTTCTGAGGTGCAGCATATCCATTAATTCCGGGTTGGACATGGCTTTATACGTCAGGCACAGATCACCTCTGAACAGGCGGTATGCCACTGAGTAGAGCTGGAGTTTCTTTAACCGGGCAGCATATGGCATCTGTTTGAGCCCTTTGATCCTCTTGGTGAGGTACTTTTGGGGTCTTTCCAGTTGCTGCAGGTGTCTGGTAAGGTACATCCCAAAAGGGGCATTGTACTCAATTTTGGTCCTGTTGAGGGATGAGTAAAGAGACACGATGACGTCCCCTGATCTAGATGTGAATCCCTTCATGATTAGGTGGGCTATATAAAATGTTTTTCTAACCACTTTGGCCACGTGGTTGTCAAATGAGAGATTGCTATCAACTTGGGTCCCCAGGTCCCTAATTACTTCTTCTGTACTTAATGGATTACCACCTATGTGGTAATTTGTGGGCATGTTTTTGCCAAAGGGGATGACTATACACTTTTTGGCATTTAGCTTGAGGCCATGGCTCTGGCACCAGTTGTCTGTTTCTATGAGGCCCTTTTGGAGGATGCTTGTGTCGACTGGAGAGTCGATTATGGCGCCCAGTTTGTAGTCATCTGCGAACTTGGTCAGCCACAGTCCTTCCGTTTTGGCCTGTACCTCCGAGAAATATATACCGAACAAGAGAGGTCCCAGGACTGAGCCTTGTGGGACACCACTTGTAACTGGTTTGGAGTCTGACATGGCTCCAGCAATTCTAACCATGTGGGTTCTGTCCTTGAGCCAGTTTGCAATCCATCTAGTGACATAGGGGTTTATATTTAAGCTGGTGAGCTTATCTATAATGCCCAGTGGGGTATTGTATCGAAGGCTTTTGAGGTCCAGGTAGGCTGTGTGGACCACCTTCCCTCGTCAATGGCCTTGGTGACTGTTTCAAAGAAATCAACCAGGTTTAAGAGGCAGGATCTGCCCTTAACAAAGCCGAACTGGGTAGGATCCAGTGTTTGTAGGTCCCCAATATCTTTATTTATGAGGTCCATGATGATCCTTTCCATAGCTTTGCAGACCAAGCTAGTCAAGCTTATGGGGCGATAGTTTCCAGGATCCGTTGAGGCACCACCTTTATGGAGAGGGACCACTGTTGCTGTACGCCACTCTTTGGGCACATATCCTGTAGTAAGGCTGAGATTGAACAGTAGTTTTATGTTTGGGTTTAGCTCTTCTTGGAGTTTATGTAGGGCAGCCTGGGACACCATCTGGTCCCATTGATGCTGTGTTTTTTGCTTTGGAGAGGGCGGCTCTTACCTGAGCATCTGAGATGTCAGGGGAGCAGCACTCTGCTGGGATAGATATTTGCCCTTTTTGTGGGGAGGGGGGGGAGAAGTTTGCGCTGAACCTGTCAGCTAGGATGTTGGCAATGTCTGTGGGTTCGGTGTATTTTTTGTCATTTTGGACTAATTCTGAGCATATCTGGGAATTACCACCCAGGTTCCTAACATAACTAAAGAAAGCCTTGTGATTATCCTTAGTGTCCTAGTGTCTTAGAACTTTGAATTTCATATTGCCGACACCACATGATCAAAGTTTTAAGACTTTGAACATCTAAAAAAATATATACAAAAAAAATCCTGGATGTATCTGCAGGGGGGCAAGCCCCCTGCACCCCCCACCCCCCCACTACTTAAATATTCCAACTCTGAGATCGCACTACAGCAAGGAAAAAGGAAAATTTCCTGTTCTGTACTGTATGAAGATTTCCATTTAGAACATTCGAAGTCTTAAAACTTCGATCATATGGTGTCAGCCATATAAAATAAAAAATTAAGACTTTAATCATCTAAATGGGACCCGTATATATATATATATATATATATATATATGACATCAATGTGGAAGCATGGAGGTGTTTAGGTGAAATGGCAGTGGAGTTTTTAACCAGATTGTTTAATGAAATCTTGGAAAGTGAGAGGATGCCTGAAGAATGGAGAAAAGGTGTTTTGGTACCGATTTTTAAGAATAAGGGTGATGTGCAGAGCTGTAGTACCTACAGAGGGATTAAATTGATCAGTCACAGCATGAAGTTGTGGGAAAGAGTAGTGGAAGCAAGGTTGAGAAGGGATGTGATGATTAGTGATCAGCAGTATGGTTTCATACCGGGAAAGAGCACTACAGATGCAATGTTTGCTCTGAGAGTGTTGATGGAAAAGTACAGAGAATGTCAGAAGGAGTTGCATTGTGTTTTTGTAGACTTAGAGAAAGCATACGACAGGGTGCCTAGAGAGGAGTTGTGGTATTGTATGAGGAAGTCTCAGAGAAGTATGTAAGAGTGGTACAGGATATGTACAAGGGTAGAGTGATGGCAGTGAGGTTTGCGATGGGAGTGACAGATGCATTTAAGGTGGAGGTGGGATTACATCATGGATCAGCTCTGAGCCCTTTTTTATTTGCAATGGCGATGGACAGGTTGACAGACGAGATCAGACAGGAGTCCCTGTGGACTATGATGTTTGCAGATGACATTGTGATCTGTAGTGAGAGTAGGGAACAGATGGATGAGACCCTGGAGAGATGGAAATATGCTCTAGAGAGAAAAGGAATGAAAGTCAGCAGGAATAAGACAGAATATATGTGTGAATGAGAGGGAGGGTAGAGGAATGGTGAGGATGCAGGGAGTAGAGTTGGCGAAGGTGGATGAGTTTAAATACTTGGGGTCAATAGTTCAGAGTAACAGTGAGTGTGGAAGAGAGGTGAAGAAGAGAGTACAGGCAGGATGGAGTGGGTTGAGAAGAGTGTCAGAAGTGATTTGTGACAGATGAGTACCTGTAAGACTGAAAGGGAAGGTCTACAAGAGGTTAATGAGACCAGCTATATTATATGGGTTGGAGACAGTGGCATTGACAAAAAGGCAGGAGTTTGAGCTGGATGTGGCAGAATTAAAGATGTTAAGATTTGCACTGGGTGTGACAAGGGTGGACAGGATTAGGAATAAGTATATTAGAGGGTCAGCCCAGGTTGGAAGGTTTGGAGACAAAGCCAGAGAGACACGGTTACGTTGGTTTGGACATGTGCTGAGGAGGGATGCTGAGTATATTGGGAAAAAGATACTAAGGATGAAGCTTCCAGGTAACAGGAAAAGAGGAAGACCTAAGATGAGGTTTATGGATGTGGTGAGAGAGGACATGCAGGTGGTTGGTGTGACACAGCAAGATGCAGAGGACAGGAAGAAATGGAAACATGTGATCTGCTGTGGTGACCCCTAATGGGAACAGCCGAAAGAAGATGAGAAGATGATGACATCATTTATATATATATATATATATATATATATATATATATATATATATATATATATATATATATATATATATATATATATATATATATACATACACACACACGCATGCACACACACACATACACACACACACACACACACACGCGCGCACACGCGCGCACACACACACACACACACACACACACACACACACACACACACACACACACACACACACACACACACACACACACACACACACACACACACACACACACACACACACACATACTTTGGGGATGTGGGAGCACCTCCCAAGTTGTGGATATGTCTTTGTGTGTTTTACCACCTTGGGAATGTTGCTGTTTTGAGTTGCAGTCTCCTAAGGTTTTAGACATTTTAGGTTCTCTTAATCATGTGTTCAATTAAATGACATAAAATGGTTCATAGAAAATCCAAAGCTTTTACTTCATTTTCAAGTATATTTTCTTCATATTTTGCACCACAATTTGTCTTGGACACAGTCAATTTTACACTCTTTTGAAGTTGTTTTCAGTATTTTTTTTTATGTTGTTGTTGTTGCAAAAAAAGATAGTTTTAATTAAATCCCCCCTCCCCCATGTTTTGTACTTAAGCAAAATCTGAACTAAATTGTTGCTTCTAATGTTAAAATCTTAAAACTTTGCCTTAGGATGATAATAAGTTCAGATAGAGCAGGGGCATGCTCTGTCAAAGCCCGTGGGATGTTTTTTAACATTTGGTCTTATTTACAGTATGTTTAATTTAATAATTCATTAATGATGCCACTCATCTAATAAGCATTTTAATAGGTGATCAATACTCATATTAGATAATTGATGTCCTTAACAAACTGCAAAGTATAATTCAGAAAAACAGTTAGCAAACACTGACCCATAGTCTGTAATACACCATTTGCCTATTCTCTCCCTGTGCTTACATCATAAGCACAAGGCCGAGTTTATGACTGAACGCAAACACTAGAGTTATTGAAAATTTTGGTGGCATAGAGGTCATAAAGATATTACTACAGCCCAGGTGGCCAGAATTTGACTGGGGGAGTACATGGTAGAGAATGACACATATTTCAGTAGTTCCTTAGGGGAGGGGGTGGTATTGTGGTATACATTCTTGGGGTTTGAGCTTTTAGCTCTCCAAGCCATGACCTATTGCTAGCCTTCATCAGTCAGTGTACATGAGTTGGTACTTACAGGGGGAAGGCTTCATCCGTCTTCACAGCTCAGGCCCCTCCCCAAGGGGTGGAGTAAGGCCATACAAATGGCTTCACTGCAGGGCTGCCATTGAGGGCACTAAAAAATAAAAACGTCATTGCTGCCAGTGTAGCAGCCCCTCTATATGTCTCTAACCCCTTTAGTGTACTGGTGTAATTCACTAGTAGGGGGAGAATGAATGAACAGACTCCTGTTGGGGGAGTTATTCTGGTCAGCAGGCAGGGAGCTAGAAAGTGCCCAAAAATGGAGTTCATTGTTTGCCTAATTACAAGATTCAATTAAAACATGTTCTTTGTTTTTTACAAATAAGTTACTGAAATAGCTTCAGAGGAATATACATACTGCATGCTGTGGTTCAGGACTGAATATGAAATAGATGCCTTGGCAACGCATTGAAAGAGTGGTAACTTGACCAAGGAATTATCCCAGCACTGCATCCTGGTAGTAGTATCAGTACTTGGTATACATATTACTTCTCCAGGATTAGTACTTTGTATGATACTACTTCCCTAGTATTAGTATCTGATATACATACTACTTCCCCAGTATTAGTACTTGGTATACAAACTATTTCCCTAGTATTAGTACTTGGTATACATACTACTTCCCTGGTATTAGTACTTGGTATACATACTGCTTCCATAGTATTAGAATTTGGTATACCTACTACTTTCCTAGAATTAGTACTTGGTATACATATTATTTCACTAGTATTATTATTTGGTATACATACTACTTTCCTAGTATTAGTACTTGGTATGCATACTGCTTTCCCAGTATTAGTACTCAGTATACATACTACTTCCCTAGTATTAGTAGTTGATATGTATACTGCTTCCCTAATATTAGTACTTGGTATGCATTTTTTTAATTTAATTTATTTATTTAATTGTCTTTGTTTACCAGGAAAGTCCGACGAAGGTAGGGGTGAAAAGCTCCATTTGCTTACATTGTATTATACTAAGTTCCAGTCAAAGACAGAGTAGTTGCATTTCTATTTACATTTATACACAAACAATAGTTACATATCTATTTACATTTATGTACAAACAGTAATTACATTTATACATACGCATTCCAAAATTTTACAGATGTTGAAGTTACTAAACAGAAAGCACACGTGCGACTTAGTGGATTGTATAGGCAGCAGTTAGGTATAAAAAAGTGTTTTATCATTTCAGTAAGAGGTTGAGAATATTATGTTTAAGGAGAATATTTGGTTAGTATTCTATGGTGAAAAGGTTTTAACCCTGTGATGAGCATGTACAGGACCAGGATTGGTTAAGATGTTGTTTAAGTAGTGGTTTAAAACTAGAGTTTGTCCGAGTTTTATTTGCATGGGGATACTATTCCAGAGTGTAACAATGAAATGGAAGTAAAATGAGCCTCCTGCAACTTTATTTTACTTATTTGTAAGTAGTAAGACTTTGTTACTAGAATGGAGGTCCCTTACTGGACAGTAGGGTAGTAATAAGTTTTGTAGTGTAGGGCATTTTTCTGGATGATGAATGACTTTGTGTGCTGTAGTCAGTTGTGAATATGCTAGACAGTTGTGCAGTTCAAGCCAGTTTAATTGCTTTAAGCTAAGACAACGATGGGTCCTGTGAGGGAGACTGGTGGCAAATAGCATTTAGCTATTTTATTGTAGCAGGAGGCAAGTTTCTTTCTTTGAGTATTCTTTATGTTTGCTAGGATAGGGGGGGGCGTATAAGAGAGTCGGCAGTAAGAAGGTGGTGGCTAGAGTTTTTCCTTGCAGTATCTGTAAAAAATCCATTAATCCTAAAAAAGGGAGCCTAGTCTATGGTATGTAGATTTAATGGTGTACAGTATATGGTGGTCATATAACGCCTTGAAGTTTACTGTGAGTTATAGTTTCAATAACAGTATTATTTGCTGACTTTATGGTAATAGCTTCCTTTTGATTTTGACAGTTTTTTTGAGATGAAAAGCATTAACTTAGTTTTCTTGGGGTTAAGTAATAGGTTTGATTCTTTGAGTCAGGTTTCTAAAGAGGAGAAAGATTTTTAGGTAATGTCTTGGAGCTTATTTATTGTTGAGGCCACACATATTAATGTTGAGTCATCTGCATACTGAACTAAACTAGCATGGTGAGTGGAGGTGTGGAGGTCATTAATAAATATATTAAACAGTGGAGGATCCAGGATAGAGCTTGAGGAGCATCTGTAGTAATTAGTTGAAAGGATGAGTAGGTTTGTTGCCATTTAACGGCTTGTTGCCTTTCAGACAGGTAACTAAGGAACCACAACATGGAGTACTGTGAAAGTCCTATTGAGGAGAGTCAAATGAGCAGAGCCTGGTGTGAGACAGTATCAAATACCTTTGACAAGTCTAAACATGGTGGACACGAGCAGACCATCATTTCCTTGTCAGTTTATTATACTGGTAAAATGTAGTAGAGCAGTAGTGGTGCTGTATTGGGGCTTAAAGCCATGTTGTGTGTCTGAGAACAGGTAATTTGAGGTTAGCTATTGCATCAGCTGCATATGGAGACATTTCTCTAATATTTTAGACAGGTGGAGAGAATTGCTATTGGTTTGTAGTTATTAAACTCTGTAGATGTAGCTGATGAAGTCTGCTATTGAGTAGATGAAAAGTGCTTTATCATTTTTAATGTTTAATAAATTTTTGTTTTAGGAAGTATCTGCTATCTTTTCGTTTATTTGTTTTTTGAAACTCTGTAGATGTGCTGCCTTTGTGCAGTGGTATGATGTAGGATTTTTTCCACAGTGGTTGCTCGTATCTTTCTATGGACCTATTAATTAGTATGGACACAGGGAAGGCTATGACATCTGCAGACATTTTTAGGTAGTCTTATGTTAGTTGGTCTACAGCTACAAAAATAGTTTTTAGTTTAAGGAGCAACTTCCTTACACGTGAGGTAGATACTGGACTAAAATTGAAGAGCTGTGGGTGGTTTTGACTGGACATGGGAAGAGTGAGGGGCAGATGTGTTAGTGTCTAAGAGAAATAATATTGATTGTATAAAGTAGGAATTAAACAGTGTGATGATAGAGTTTGTCGTATCGTCTTTTTTGTAGCGGAACTAGTGGTCTAGACAGGGTGGAGTAGTTTTATTTAGTGATGACCAAAAATGTTTTGGTTTGTTTATATGTTTGTCTTGTAGGTTGGTATAGTATGTTTGCTTATCCTATCTGACAGGGAGTTTTGCAAGGTTTCTAGGATGTCTAAATTGCTGGAGGACATTTTGAGTTTTATTTTTATGCCAGTTTTTCCAGGCTGTATCCCTTTTTATCGTGATTTTTTTGTTTCCTTTGTCAGCTATGGTGCGGGGTTGAACTTTACTCTTTTACTACATACTGGCGTATGATTATTTAAGGTATGTAGGAATATGTTATTAAAGTATTCTACAGCAGTATCTAGTGGGATTGTTCTAAGTACATTCCAGTTATTTTTTTTTTTTTTTAGTGTTTCATTGAAAATATCTTTGTTGAAGTTGGTTGTATTTCACATTTGACTATAGATATGTTTCTGTAGGTTATTGTGAGTTCTAATAGCATATGTTGGTATGTGGTCACTCATACTGTCTGAGAGGTAGCCTACTTTTGTCAGTTTGTCTCTTTTGTTTGTAAGAATCCAATCTAACGTTGAGTGTCTCCCTGGAGTTTTATTGATTCTAGTAGGTGCGGTTATTAATTGTCTGAAGTTGTACAAGTTTATGGATTCCATGGGGGCAGTAGTATTTATGAATTGTTAGTCTATATTTAAGTCTCCATTATAGTTTCATGGTTAATTTGTTGGGATATCCAATGCAGGATGCTTTCATCAGTATCAATGTTATTCCCTGGTGGTATATAAAGTGCTATTAAACATATAGTTTTCCTATTGTTGATTTTTAGGAGTGTTATTAGTAGTTCAGCATTGTTAAATTTGGGTATTTCCTGTGGAAGTAAGGTGATGGTTAAGGAATTTTTAGATGATTGCTATACCACCTGCATATTTGTTTTGTCTGTCATGCCTGAGTATATTGCATCATGCGGGATGATCTCATTATCCTTTATTTCTTTTTTTAACCAGGTTTCAGTAGCTACGACTACATCAGAAGTGTATGTGGCAAAATAAGCATGTATGTCATGGATTTTATTGTACATGCTTCTTAAGTTCATATTTAGTAAGGTGAGTTTGGATTCTGTTTTTTTTTTGTTTTGTTTCTGTTTTTTTTTTTTTTTTGCTGAGATGTATTAGATGACTGGTTTATTTTGGTGTTGGAAGTGATGATTTTATGAACAGTGGGACCAGGGTTGGTGGTGAATATCTCTGCTAATTTTTTTAATTGGTATTTTACAAAGGGAAGAGTGTGGCCAGTTATATGTTGGTCTTGGTTTGATATTTGATCGTAAATTTGGCTGTGTAGTTATAAGATATAGATAGAAATCTAGATCATATGTGGCTTGTTAGAAGACATGTTATGGTGAGAGACAGACTGGGTAGATGTTAATATTCTTTGTGAGGATTGATTGAAGTCCTGAGTATTTAAAGAAGGTGGATTTGCTAATTGGTGATAAAGGCTAGTAGAGTAAGGAGAAATAGTAAAATAATTTGACTTAGGGACATCTTATTTAACTTGGGTTTTATCTTTTTTTTGTAAATTAGGATAAAACTGTTAGGATGGTAGTGGGTTGGTTGTAGAGATGTAATTTGATAGTTATACAAGGCAAGGATTAAGACAATTTGTAAGAGAGTCTTGTGTGGTAAACTAGAGTGGGTGTTACTATTGAGAGTAATCGTATTGATTGTTTTCCTACTGGAAGGGAACTGATGCTATTGGTTAGAGGAATATGTGGGTGTTGCTGGTTCTATGGCAGTATAAATGTAGGGTAAGAGGGGTCGGGTGAGATTTGGGGGTAGGGTAGGGGAAGCATAGTCAGCCTGTGAGTTATTACGATCAAATATCAAACCAAGACCAACATATAACTGGCCACACTCTTCCCTCTGTAAAACTGCTTGAAAACTTGTCAACAGAGAAAACAATCAGTGACTTAACATAAACAGTGAAAAATCTGCTGAGAGATAAGTAAAAGGAAAGATCCAGCTTAAAAGGCCTCTGTGCTAGTAGACAAATGTCTTGGTTTTGTTTCTCTAGGACACAGTTTTAGTATCAGAGTTAGTCTAGTATCACCTTGACCTGACTAATAGTGATAACAGTAAAAAATTGCACTTGACTGTTTGAACAACTGTGTAATGTAAGGAGGTTTTTATGGACTTCGAAATGAAAAGTCCAAAAGCTTACCTCAACCCCCCCCCCCCCCCCCCAGACCAGCAAAATAATGAGGAAAAGTAAGCCAGAATGCAGTAATTCAGCTCTGGAAAAATATTGGCTGTGAACTCAAAAGTGGTTGCACAATAAGATAAATAAATGAAAGGAAGGGAGACAGCAGACTGCTAAAAACAATGAATTGAGCAGAGTTAAAGGAGGAAAATACCAGTGGGACTGCTGTGGTCAAGAAAATGGAGTTATTATGGACAAAGTCCTTTGTTTTAGGCTGCTATAATATTTATAATTTACATACAAATATAGCCTAAAGACTGGTGTTCAAACTGCAGACTTCACTGTTGCATACATATCTATTTGCTTGCAGAGACATTTCTATAGAAAAATAAAAACACACTAAAAAGACAGTTGAGTGCATTGAATGGACCAAGACTGTCTATTTTGGTGGAACTGTTGAGTGTATATTTATGTTTCCAGTGAACGTAAAGCATGAGGCCAGAGGTGGTACACAGTTTGTCCCAGGTAAATGGTGGTTGGATTGAATGGACTCAGACTGCCTATTTGGATGAGACTGCTATGTGTATACTTAAGTTTCCAGTGAACTTTATAGCTTCCTTGCATCCTGCTAGAGATGGGGGGAGGAAGGAATGAATTATACATACTACTTCCCTACTATTAGCACTTGGTATATGTATATTTCCTTACTGGGTATACATACTGATTCCCAAGTATTAATACTTGGTATACATACTGTCTCCTCAGTATTAGTGCTTGGTATACTTAATACTTCCAGGTGTGAGATTTGATGGCCTAACTTTCTAATCCTAAAGAAAATGTTGCTATAAGCGGACATGTAACTCTGAAAACACTCACAAACAGAATCATTAAGCCATTTTGCCCCTTACAAAAACATATCTGTAATCACAGCTTATATGGTTAGAAAAGGAACATTCTCAGGACTAAATAGCTGATAGAAAATAAACAGTAGGAAGTGGTTCTTCTACTTCATAGATGCTTTGAATTTATCTTTTATCTTTCCCATTTTTGTTTTGTAGCAAAAGCTGAAAAGAGCACTATGATTTGCAGACAAAAAAGAAGATTCTCTAATATATAGGCTTCAAGGTTATTGCAAGCAATGGTATGCCTAATGCCTCAAAAGAATCACTTAATAGCATAGGTATTAGTCATTTATCATCAAAATGGATTTATAACTCTGGTGCAGCCTTGACAAGAGTCCCGACTCCCTTTTAAGTAACTACCCCCAAAGTTGTAGCTGATAAGCCAATCAAATATATCTGTGTTATCCTTTCCTCCTGTTTTCATACTTGTATGGCACCTGTACTCCATTTTCCTTTAACTCTCTCTGTCTTGCCTCTAATTTTCTTTGTTATTCTTACTCTTACTACACTATTTCTGTTATCCTGTTGTGCTCTACCTACCTCAAATGCCCTCCTCTTTCAGTACTAAAACAACAAGTACTGACTCACACTGTATAAATTGTTACTATATGCACCAGTTATCTTCCGTTATGTAAGCCCACCCCATGTGAAATGTTTTGCATAGTGTAAGCCTGATTATAATGTAATTTCTTACTGTGCATATCCAATCATTGCATATATTTACTGGAACTTCACTCCCTGGGTTTCCAGTATAAAGGGGCTCTTCCTGTTTGAACTTTCCCACTTACTAAGCAGGGAAACAAAGACATAAATAACTGACTTCATGGTACAATACTAGAAATGCACTGTCCATTTAATCAGCTCCATTAGTATAGCGGGATAAATCCATGGACTGTCCAGGTGATCCATGTTTGATTGTCAATTTATGCACTTATTGGACGTGGCATGGGGAGAGAAGAGAAATACTGAGGCTTAGCCTCTAGCTCCCATTTAGGGAAATGTGGCATGTGTGTCAAGGCATGCTATCCATGGCTGAATCCCTGGCAAAGACCACAAATTGCATGGGGGTGTGGGTATCTGCAAGGAGGCAGTGCAATTCTTGTAATAATAATACTATTGTGTAATTTGTTTAAGCAGTGTTTTTCTTTGGCAAAAATTGTGTATCATCTGTGTAAATTGTACTGTATTTGTAATGCTGGAGCTTTTCTTCTCAGCCCTCCTCTGAAAAGGGGTGTTGTGTGACCCAGTTAGACTTTCCTGGTAAACAAACAAACAAATAAACATACATACACACATAACTAAACTAAATAAATCACACAGAGGTGTGAAAGTACATCATGTTGGCTTATTGCATGCCTATCTCCTTGGGTGGCATGGGCTTGTACTGGAGGACAGTAAGGTTTAATTCCAAAATCTGATCCCTTTCCACATGAATGATAGCTCCCACTCCTGAATCACTTAATGTTCACCCCAAGGAGTGAATGGACCTTATGGCACTTGTCCCAGGGAATATCTGGGTTCTCTGGGTGACCAAGAGGGATAGAATTAATGGTTACAAGACAGGACCAGGCCAAAAAAAAGCGGGAAAAAAAGAAAGACGTATATTTAAGCTACCTCAGAGAATTCATTGCTTCTGAGGGACATCTTCCCCATATTACCTAATAATTCTGATGTCCAGTAACTTAAAATAATTTTGAAGATAAACTCTCCTCCCTTCACCTTCAGCATATACTAAGATCAAAATTAAAAAAAAAATCTTCTAAAAGATGCACCGTACTACTGCTTCCACACAGATTTGTAAATATTAAGTTCACTGAATCTTATGACCATTCACTTCTAGGCCACTGACCTCCTTCCTTCAGGTTGAAACTCCTTTTTCCAGGAGGGTCATACAAGTCAATCCCAGAGTAAATTTGTGGATATCCCTCCACAATGCTACCTGGCCTTTGCTTTTTCACATTTAATCCACAATCTGTTATGCATTGAAAATACATTACACAAACAACCACACACCTGTACTATAGTACCTCTTCCTTAAATCTGTCCCACTCCCACAGGATCCCTTCCCTCTCTCTGTCTTCTTTTTTTTCTTTTTTGTCTGTAATATTTTGTAAATGCTGTGTATAGTTTCTTCAAAACAGTATTTTCAACCTCTTTAACATTCTACAGTGTTCTGTTTTCATCATAAGGTATAAAAACATATCCAAAATATGAGCATAATACTAATTTTGTCAGCCATGTCATTTTAAGTGACTGGAGTGTTTTCTGAAACTTGACAAACCTTTTTTTATGCATGAACTCTTTGTATGGATTGTATAATCTCTTTTGTGAAAACTTAAAATGCTGAATAATTGTATTCATTGCATGTACTGAATTAGGTCTCTGCCTAATATGTGTTCATATGCACTATACGTATGGGGTGAGCCTAAAACTAGTGTCCAGTTGTCTCAGTACTGTAGTTCACAAAACAAATGTAATTTGTCCAGGTTAGGCAGAGTCCCTCATTGACTCTCTTCAAGAGGAATCTTGATGAGTGGATGGGAGATTGTAGGTTTACCCCGGGTATCACTTCTGTGTCACTGTTAGACAGAAGCACAGTATACTAACCTCGAAAAAGGGCATAGCAAAATTAATTTAAAATGGGTGGCGAAAGCCAAACACACTCTGGCTAGACTTATAAATGCCCTAGGGCAGATAGCCTAGTATGAACCTATGAACCTAATTAAATAAATAACAAAGCAAAGAACATTTGTGCCATTATGCATCCACTTTGAAAACGCTGTGATAATATTACTTATTCTAAAATGTAAGTAAAACTGTGATCTTATATCTGAAAAAGAGATGAAAAGTGTGCATTCTCATTTAATCATTTGTTGAACAAAATGAGAAGCAGTAATGAAGAAAAATGTGTGCAGATGATGGCACACTAGCCATTTTGAGCATATCAGGTTGCACAGTTGCAGAATGCAGATCTAAAACTGACATTACTGAGCAACACTATTTGTAAGAAGTAGTAAAATGTGCTGTCACGTTTTTAATACCATTTAGGCATCCGGCAGAGTTAGGCAAAGAGACTATAAACTGATTTCCTTGTAACTTATTTTTATGTTTTCTACTGCAGGTAGACAGTAACTAGCTCAGAACACTATTCCATAGCTGGTATCCACTGACAAATACCTTATTCTCAGTCCATGGTGGCTCCTTATTGAAATGTCAGCACTTGTAATGCCAAGTGCCGACATGCCGAGACCCCCCCCCCCCCAGAAATACAGGAGTAGAGTTAATATCGAACATGGCTCTTCTACTTAAAACTTAATTTTTGCAGGGTGAACTCCCCCCTCCTCCACTGATATGAGCAAGCTCTCCACATTCCCCAAATTTATTTATATATATATATATATATATATATATATATATATATATATATATATATATATATATATATATATATATACCAACTCCGAGATCACCATACCTCAGAGATAGGAGACAAGGGAATATTCTATGGAATGGCCCTCTCAGACTTAGTATATGTAAGTCTGTTTTTTTCAGGCACTCAGTTTCACCATTATAAGATACGCTAAAGTGGATCCCAACATTTTAAGTGGTTTCTGTCCATGCTTTATCTTTTACCATGAAACTGTTGAGGAACAGACCAGTAGTTAAGCTGTGATTGTTCTCTATTGTTTATCAGCAAGATCTGGAGATTAGAGTAACAAATTCAAAATTAACTTGATAAGCCCAACAGATCTGGGTCTAATGCCAGCATATTTTATCTGTAAATCATGTACGTGTAAGTTAATTTACCTAACTAATGTTCCCAGGCTGATCCTGTAAATGGACAATTTTTGCTTGGTGAACTTCTCTGGATACTAAAAAGTAAATAAAATGGCTCTGTCAGGGGCTTGGCAGCATTACAAAACATTTTACACACATTTTCCCTTTGTCAATATTCCCACACAAAGCATATTCCTTTGTCAGTGTTCTTACAAAACATGGGTATGCAACAATGCAATCACCCTGCAGACATCAGCACAGCTCTCCTCATCAGCATATTTATTTATCCTTTGTTGACCAGGATAGTTCCAATAGGCTAGTGGCCTCTCTTCACAGGAGACCTGAAGTGGTATTTAAACTGCTAGGAGAAATTTGGCTAAGGCATCAGAGAACTTCCCCACTCTTTTCAATAGGTGCCGTGGGATGTTTTACATTCAACTGAACACCAACTCAAGTAGAAGAGACGCCAGTTTAACATCTTATTTGAAAGATGACACACTCAGGAATGCAGTACCCACCCTTATGATGCACTGCATTATCAGTAATCCAGCCACCTCATGGGGGAATAGAACCCACAGCCACCAGCACGAAAAACTAGTGTGTTACCTAATGAGCCACTAACACTGACCAAGTAGGAAGCTGTTTCTAGTATAATGCCACTACTGCTAGGGTTCTTAGCAGCTCCTCCCAAAAAAGATGTGGAGTCATTCTTTCAATCAGCCGAGGCGAAAGTGTCATGAACTAGAAATGAACATGGGTCTTTAAAATAATTTATGTATAATTGGACTACTTCTCAGGTCTATACTTTTTTATGGAAATATCACATCATAAAAGCCGTGTTCTTCTTTCACCTTCATTATTCTGATTGTGTTATTTCACAACTCAGTAAATCCCTCTAAAATGAGTAAAAAATGTATAGGAAATATTACTTTTGAAATGTGTGCGTACATTTTCTGATCTAATCTAATAACTGCATTAAACAGTAAAGCTATGCAGTCTTTTATATTGTGATACGTGGTCTTGTTTCTCACTAAGAATACTTTCCTAGTGGTTTGTAACAGAAGCCCTTTCAGCAGAAAACGCTGAGGTAACTAGATATCTGGCTGTTGAGATTCAGCCTTTCCTTTTATGTTGCCTGTGCATGTTTACCACTCTAAAAGTGATTGCAGATCTACCCACATCAATCGTTTCAGCAAGCAGAGGGAACCAAAGAGTTAATGTTTTATAGTGAAGCAAAATACTCTAAAACCTTTGTAAAGAGAAAAAAGAAAGGCAGCAAGTCATTTGAGTTGTAGCTTGACATTCCTCAGTTAGCTTTGTGCCTGTGCTTGCATGCAAAAGTCATCCCCTCCTCTCCAACTATTTTAATCATTTCAGAAAGGGTGGGTCATCCCAGAGGTTGGCAGGCTGTTTTATTTAGCAGAGGTGGAGCTAACCAATAGCATTAGAGCTCAGAAAATTTGCAGGGTAGCTTCACTGCACGATTCTGCAGAGCTGTGCCATTTCATCTTAAGCACACATGCAGGCATAGATTGCACTCAAGCTCTGGCTTGAATCTAGGGGCAGATATTTAGCTTGGCCTCAGTAGGACAGTTTATAACTTTTTCTAGTCACAGTTTTTCTTCATTTGCCAGTCCGGAAGCTGACAACCATGACGGATACTACTTTACAAATTATCGAACATCCAAGTGTCTCTGAATCCTCAGATGAGCAACAGTTGATTACTGATGAGCAGTTAATTGACAATGAGGAACCTGCTCAAACAGACCAGATCAATGGGGTGACTGTTCTGACGCTACTGGACAAAATCATTGGGGCAGTTGACCAAATTCAAAATACCCAGTCGCAGCTGGAACACAGGCAACAAGAGATGGAAAATGCTGTGACCAGCATCCAAAGCGAGTTGACCAAGCTGACCAAATCACACACTACTACCAGCAACAGTGTCAACAAGATGTTAGAGAAAGTGCGCAAAGTTAGTGTAAATGTGAAGACTGTGCGACAGAATCTGGAGAAGCAGGCAGGGCAGATCAAGAAGCTGGAGAGCAATGAATCAGAGCTGTTGAAAAGGAGAAATTTTAAAGTCATGATCTATCAGGTAAGAGAACGATTAGCAAACAATATCCTTAGGGAGTGGTCAGGGTGTCTTGTGTGTGACTCAAATAGCAGAGCTGCCCTTTCCACAGACATGCTCACATATATGTACACACTTTTCCATAAGCACATATACATGTATGTATGTACCCTTACCCACACAGACAGATACACACACCTAAGATTGTCAGGTGCCAACTTGATGATATCTGTTAGGCGTGTATAAAGTATATTTATTTTTTTCAATTCTAACTAGTCCGTCTTGCCATCTTTGATCTGTAAAGTCAGATTAGTTGCAAATACAAACAGATTAGTGGTTCAACCATACCTGATATGGATGGGCATGTTTCCTTGATTCACCTAATGAAAAAATAGCAATCTGGATATGACTTTGTTTTTTTTCTGCCTAAGACTAATATGCACTCTTTGAATGCATTTGATTTTAGCACTCAAATCATTTCACAAGATAACATGTTGTGGAAGGCTTTCCACTGCAGCTGTTAAACGGAAAATCTGTTTTAAAGGCAATCATTTAGAAAAACAAACGAAGGCTGGCAGGTACTTTGCTCTTATAGACTGAGCCTTGCAGATTGTAGAGAAACTAGGATACTGGATGTACTTTTAGTTCTCCTGACGGACAACATAGTTAAGTAGCTCTATGACCCAATTTAGCACAGTGATTCAGAGCTCAAATATTTATAGCCTGTCTGAAAGAGTGCAATACCAAAATAAAGTACATACTGGTTATTAAACTAGACATTGAAAACTATTATTGGCTTTAATAAGATGCAGACAGGCTGTAGGGCAGATGTTACCTACATATGGAAAGTTCTGTTTTATGCTGATGATGGCCAGACTCTTTTTTTCCCACAAAAATTGAAAATCCCAAATGATGTTGCACAGAATATTAGTAATATCCCCAAATGACACTGTAAGGCAGTGTGCTGCAAATGATTTCTATCTGTAGAAACATAGATCTTGAGGGTGGATTTTTACAATGTCTGCTTGCACACTGTGTGAATTTGAGCAAGACACCTTAGCAGAATAAACTCCCAATAAGAAGCATTTATGCTTATCTGGTTTTACCTGGTTATCAAAGGCTGAATAAATTTAAAAAAATAATGGTTCACCCTCTACCAGAATTCCGGGTTCAACTTTCTTTGCAGCTGCTAGGCACATTTCATATTTACTTCAGCACAGAATGTAATCAGTATTTCATTGAAAATGACATAATTTATGGTAGAAAAGCTGTCCCAAGAGGTCTCAGTATATTTCATGCCACTATGCTTCTCTGGTTATAACTGAAAAAAATCAGATTCTTCTTCCTTCACAAATAAACGTGATATAGCTGATTATGGCCAGACTGCATATGTTGCACGTTCAGATACTTTACCCTGTAATGTAGGGATCAGATGTCAGTCTGAGGAAGCTGGGTGGGGTTTTTTAGGGGGAGGCAGTGTCATATAAACAGCAAAGGGAAGAACCACAAGTGGAGACGTGCTGTCCTGTTGGTGGACCTTGAACTAGTGGCTTAACTTTTCATGTATCAGTGGTCTCTGTTTCAAATAAAGGTAAAAGCAGACATTACCATGACTACTGCAGTGCATCTTTACATGTGCCTTTACAGAGTTTGGCAGCAAACTGGTTCTGTACGCTGGAAAGAAGTGCTTCTTGGCTTCAGAGAGCTAGCATATTATTCTGGGCATACATTTCTAATGTCCAGATGTTTGCCTCATATTTTTGGTCTGTTTCTCATAAAATTGTGGCTTTCTGACAAATCACTGGCAAATCATTGAGGACTAAAGTCAGAAAATAATGGCAGACATTTGAGTTTCAGACGTCATATCCTTCAGAAAATTCATGCTAATGCAAAGGCTGTTATTCTATCAACTTTCTAAGCTTGTAAGAGCAATATTTAAAAAGTGTCCCTATTTTTGGGTCTTTGACCCCCCCCCCCCTGCCCACCATCATTTGTGGCTTTGCCAGATTTCTTGCTATAAGAGGTTGAGAGCTATGGTTCTGGGCTGCAACAATTTCTACAGGTGACCTATGGGGTGGCAGCTCTTATGAGCCTCCAGTGCTGAAATTTTTGCCTAAATAGAACTGATTCGATATCACAAAGGATGATTTAATTTTGTCTCTTAAAAAAACTCATGGGACAGAGGTGAAACCCTACATAACATTTTTATTTATTTATTTATTTTTTTGCTTTAATTTGGTTATCCCCGTGATTTGTTTAATAATAAAGTTATAGCCCAGGTAATATAACTATGGATAAGGAAGAAAGTGCTCTGTAAGCACACAAAACTTCTAAAAGCATAAATTCAGCACAAATGTGAATGTTGACAATTAAACATTTTGATCAAATTAAATGGTGTGTTTCTTTTATCACTTCCTTGGAGACCAATTAACAGTTCTTCCCTTTTTCCTTTGATCTCATTTGGTCATTGCACCTACATCTGTATGAAAAATATAAAGGTGCTGTTGGTATAGAAAAGAATTAGTATACATGTACGTCATTCACAATACACTGGTATCAATATGATCTCTACTTCATATCCTGTGACTTAGTGCGGACCAGGAATGTAATACAAAACACTGTGCCTATTATATTACATCTGCAAGTCTAGTCCAGAAAAAAGAGAAACGTCACAACAGTACAGCAGAGCTCTTGCTAGTGCAACTCCAGCTCCATATAGTCCTTTGGCAGTGCCACAATTAAAGTGGACAAGGGGATGCCCATGAATGTGTTATATGTTTATGTCTATAAGTTTTTTGACACCCTTTTTCTGAAGAAGTTTGTGAAGATGTTAAATGGTGTAGGGTGGGGGACTCATAATAATGAGCTAGAGGTGAAACTGTCTGACCAAGCAGAAGGGAATTGCATCTTTTTTTGGGTGGGGCTGGCAGAAGAAAAAGCTAGTTGTCAGTGGAATGCCACATGTTTCACTGCTAGGACAGTCACAGGCCTAGTTTGGTGTATTTACGTCAGATATTACAAGAGGTTTGGACAACAAAGTCCACTTGCAGGCTAGTGATACCATGTTTATGAAAAGTGGGCACAGAAAGGCCATGTTCTAGTGAAAGCCATTGCAGACTGCAAGGTGGGAGGGGGGCACATGTCATCGAGAACTTAATGCAAAAGAAAAAATAGAAAACGTGCAAGGATGTACACATTGGTGAAATAAATCTTGAGAAATGTACATATCTGGAACTGTGAACTTAGCAGGGACAGAGAAAGAGGTCATAATCGCCTTTATGCCATATTATGCACTGCAGCATAATAGGGCAGTGCTGAAGGCCAATGAAATGACGAGGTGCATAGCTGGTAACTGCTTTCTGGAAGTGCTGAAGTCCTGCTTTTATTGTGCAGTGCCAGTAGTAAGGAAGATCGGATCTGGAATACTGAGTAAAAAGTGTGCCATGCTGGATTATCAGAATGGTGAGGAAAACAGCAGCTGGAATGTCAGGAGAGAGGCGGACAGTGCAGAAGCGTTAAAAAAATGGAGGGAGGTTATAGTGTTGTGGACATATTATGCTGAAAAGAAGCAAGTAGGGTGGAACAGGAGAGGAAGGGTAGGAGAGACTGGAGATTAAAATGACAAATGGAAGAAAGGCAATTCAAGATTTAAGTAAGGAAATATTATGCCACAGAGTGGAGGGTTGGGGAATGGGTAGATACACAGCTTAGATTATACTGCTAGAGGCAGTAGTACAGTATAGTAAAATATAAGGTTTTAAAGACATATGCAACAGTTGGAAGAAAGGATAGGGCAGGGATAAGGGAGATGCAATGAGACACCTACATCATTCAGATGAGCTTGATCAATCATAGGTCTTCCTTCACTTATATGTATGGAAATTGATCACTGTTTTTACTTTGCCTTGGCATTTGCTAGTTGTCTGAATTGCTGTCTTTACTCCAGCTTGGCATATACTAATTAAACCTTATAAGATTTTCTTAAAATGGCATCCTTGAGAAAACAAAAATTGGTAGGGATTATTAATGTAGGCCAAGCTGATATAACGGTAACACTCCACAGCTTTGTGAAGTTTTAATTCATCGTGTTACAGCGCTGGTGTCAGTCATCACATGGCAACTTGGTGAGAAGCTGGGCTGCCATTTGTCTAAATCCTGCTGAATTGTTATACATGTCTCAAAGCAATCAGCTCTGTTACTGAGTATATACGTACTGTGTGTCTTGCCCAAGAAATGAAGAAATGAATGTGTATGACATTTAAACTGCTGTTTTATGTATTTTGGAAGTTGTACGGTCGGGGGGAGAAGGCATTAGGCTTTTGATTCCTAACATTCTGCATTACCTACTTTGTAATGTTGGATCTGAATTGTAAATGATGCAGTTGTGCAGTTTCTGCACATTATCTCCCTATATTCTGAGAACTTTGCAGCACTTCCAGTTACAAGCAGTATTGTAAGGCACAGAGCCTGAAGCATTTTGCCTCAGAATGTTTGGCATGAACTTAGAAGGCTGACATGAGCCATAACAACTTTGACTTTTTACCTGATTCTTTAGAACTCTGGGATGTATCCCAACACTGGCTCATTGGTGAACAATTCTGTCTCACAACATCAGTGTCTTCAGTTGCATTACTTTACACTTGTTTGACAGTAGAAGGTGACAGTAAACCTGTCTAGTTTGCCCTTTAAAGGTATTCAACATTATACCTCCATTTCATTCATGACTTAAGTTACACCTCAACCTTTCTATGCCTCATGCCTTCTTGAGTCTTGACTATATCTGTGACTTCTATCACCATCATTCATTTTTTCATCCCTTTCATGAGTCCACACCCCTGTCTGTGAAGAAGTCATTTAGTTACTGCCTACAACTTGGTGTATGTTTCCCCTCCTCCACTCTCTGTCCTTCCTATGATGGGTATCCCCTTCTCATCTTACTGACATGGTCAGCATTAAACTTTTATGAAGAATGCCCAGTGTCTGTATGGGGTTCCCCTCTTCCTCCCCAATCAGCAGTATCAGAGACTAAGCAGGTAGCACACTTGCCTTTAGTGCTGGAAGCCCTGGCTGAAGTCTGTGTGTGTTCTGTTCCCACTCCAGCCAATTGAATTGCTGACACTGACATGCTTTAGGGAGCTGTTGTACCCCAGAGTGTGCCATCCTTAAGATGAGGCATTAAACTGAGTCGGCAGTAGCTCAGGTGGATGTAAAAGATCCCACATCACCTGTTGAAAAGAGTTGGAATTTCCCCAATGCCCTG
The DNA here is from genome assembly GCF_019279795.1 of Protopterus annectens. Taxonomy (NCBI): domain Eukaryota; kingdom Metazoa; phylum Chordata; order Ceratodontiformes; family Protopteridae; genus Protopterus; species Protopterus annectens. The sequence goes on from NC_056747.1 coordinate 950,222,984, forward strand.
GCTTAATTTACACTAGTAGTATAAATACCAC